>NC_143042.1:5112500-5412500 GCF_057628025.1 Oncorhynchus mykiss | reverse complement strand
CCCTGTATCTCCTCTGATTTACTCCTCTTACCTGTATCTCCTCTGATTTACTCCTCTACCCTGTATCTCCTCTGATTTACTCCTCTTCCCTGTATCTCCTCTGATTTACTCCTCCTCCCTGTATCTCCTCTGATTTACTCCTCTACCCTGTATCTCCTCTGATTTACTCCTCTTCCCTGTATCTCCTCTGATTTACTCCTCTACCCTGTATCTCCTCTGATTTACTCCTCTTCCCTGTATCCCCTCTGATTTAGTCCTCTCCCCTGTATCTCCTCTGATTTACTTCTCTACCCTGTATCCCCTCTGATTTACTCCTCTTCCCTGTATCTCCTCTGATTTACTCCTCTACCCTGTATCTCCTCTGATTTACTCCTCTACCCTGTATCTCCTCTGATTTACTCCTCTACCCTGTATCTCCTCTGATTTACTCCTCTACCCTGTATCTCCTCTGATTTACTCCTCTACCCTGTATCCCCTCTGATTTACTCCTCTACCCTGTATCTCCTCTGATTTACTCCTCTACCCTGTATCCCCTCTGATTTAGTCCTCTCCCCTGTATCCCCTCTGATTTACTCCTCTACCCTGTATCTCCTCTGATTTACTCCTCCTCCCTGTATCCCCTCTGATTTACTCCTCTACCCTGTATCTCCTCTGATTTACTCCTCTGATTTACTCCTCTTCCCTGTATCTCCTCTGATTTACTCCTCTACCCTGTATCTCCTCTGATTTACTCCTCTACCCTGTATCTCCTCTGATTTACTCCTCTTCCCTGTATCTCCTCTGATTTACTCCTCTTCCCTGTATCTCCTCTGATTTACTCCTCTACCCTGTATCTCCTCTGTTTTACTCCTCTTCCCTGTATCCCCTCTGATTTACTCCTCTACCCTGTATCCCCTCTGATTTACTCCTCTTCCCTGTATCTCCTCTGATTTACTCCTCTACCCTGTATCTCCTCTGATTTACTCCTCTTCCCTGTATCTCCTCTGATTTACTCCTCTTCCCTGTATCTCCTCTGATTTACTCCTCTTCCCTGTATCTCCTCTGATTTACTCCTCTTCCCTGTATCTCCTCTGATTTACTCCTCTACCATGTATCTCCTCTGATTTACTCCTCCTCCCTGTATCTCCTCTGATTTACTCCTCTACCCTGTATCCCCTCTGATTTACTCCTCTGATTTACAACCTTTCTCAATCAGTGTCAAATACCCTAAATCAATATATTTAACAGAATTACACACACACCTCCACGAGCGCACTTCAGTTAGTGCTCCGGATGTAAGCTGTCAACTCACAGAGCACTAATGTGCTTGCAGGGCCATTATCGTCAGGAAACACTCTCCCCTCATCCTAAAGGTAAAGCTTTCTCCGCTGCTAACAGCAGAAATGGATCCGGTGTTATGGGCAACAGGACAAACAGTTGACCCCAGTCTACCCTTGTTATTCAGCTACCCTGTGTTTTACTCACCCTGGTTACGGTCAATGAGTAGAGTTGCAAACACATTACCGTATACAATGTATTAGATGTGCCTGGTGGACGAGTACCACAGGAGGCTGCTGAGGGGAGGACGGCTCATAATAATGTCTGAAACGGAGTCAATGGAATGGCATCAAACACATGGAAACCATGTTTTATGTATTTGATACCATTCCACCTATTCCACTCCAGCCATTACCACGAGCCTGTGCTCCCCAATTAAGGTGCCACCAACCTCCTATGATGAGTACTGTTGTTGAGATGAATTGGCAGTGCATAGCATCATAGTTAAAACACATTACCGTAAGTAATGTACATGATGTGTCTGCTGGTAGATGATGTAATTCCCCAATCATCATTCACTGAAATAGATTGGTACATGCTCACTGAGTGAGGATAACGGAGTGCTCGGGTTGGGGTGTAGGGTTTGAACATAGCCTGAAAGTAGGGAGGGGCAGTTCCCCTACATGCTTGAGGGAGGGAACAGGGAAGTACTTAACATTTGACATACCGTACATGAGCAGTGACGTCTTTCGGTGCTTTCAGAATACCGTACAACAGAGTACGCTGCAGACAAAGTAGGGACCCTTGACCTTAATCACACCGTAATCAGCTACACACTCTGGATGTTTCACAGCAGACCCTATGCTGCACTACTATTCACCAGAGCTGGGGATACATTTAGACACACACGTTCTGTGGAGCTCAGTGAGTTGTACTGCCGCTGTGTTTGTCAGTTTCTCTGTCTTCTTATTATCTACAGACACTACAAGCATCTTCAGTCTGTCTTTCACCGGCTTGGAGGGAGACCATCCTCTCTGGTTTATTACTACCTGCATCTCTGCAGCACTGGGACCCAGCCTGCATCTCTGCAGCACTGGGACGCAGCCTGCATCTCTGCAGCACTGGGATGCAGCCTGCATCTCTGCAGCACTGGGACGCAGCCTGCATCTATGGAACATTGTTTGAAAATTATTTTGGGACTTGTTATAAAAATTGTTCAGATATACAGAAAAGATATTCTGAAAAAAAAAACATTCTAAGTTACACAATACATTTCATGGTCACCGAAGCTCTGAGGAATTCATTTGTCCTTGTTGCCATGGTAATTTGTTTTAAAGAATGTATGTTGTAGGTTTACTTGTTTGAAGGGAAATGGTGACGTGGTTGGAGATCAGTACCATTTGAAATATAATGTATGTTCCATTGAAGAATATTATTGAATCTTAAAAAAAACTGTTTTACACAGATTCACAAAAAAGTCAGGGATAAATTGAACATGCACGCACGCACGCACACACACACACACACACACATACACACACGCAGAAAAAATACAAAAGCACGATAACCCTTCTCAAGAAGACAAATGGCCGTGGCCTACAGGATAGATACATCAGTGTGGAGAAAAGGAGGCCACAGGTTTGGGGAGCTAGAGACGCCAGCGGTCACAGAGTCCTCTCTTCAGCCAGTAGCACAGCAATCCACAGACACAGGTCGGCTACCTACAGCCTAAAGCACTTCCAGCAGTGTATCCTCGTTCTGGTCCTGACTCCTGACTCCTGACTCCTGGGGAACCAAAGGGTGCTCATTGTAGTTTTTCCCCGGCTCATGCTTTATTCATCTAATCAACTCATCAAGCCTTTAGTTGAATCGGGTGTGATTGCTAGGGCAACGATAATGTGTACCCCCCTGGGTCCCTAGGACCAAAAGCATTGAGCGAGAGAAGTCTCCGTATTCTGACCAGCTGCTACAGAATGTGAAACATAGCTGTTTAACCATGTTTAAGAAAAACAACTTTAAATATGTTCAACGAAAACTGTCTTTAATGTTTTATTAAGTATGGTGTATGTGTGTGAGAGAGAGTAAGAGTGTGAGAGTGTGCATACACTTGTGTGTGTGTGCTTAAGCTGGACAGGTGTGTGTGTGTGCACGCTCGATTGAATTAACATTGTGTTTACTCACCAGTAAACCTGTTGAGCGTTCCACGTGTTGGTGAGTAGATGATGTCTCTATAGACCTATTTTTTAACCTAGGGTGCATCATTGATTAGAATCAGGTCACTAAGAGCTGACCTTCATGAATGACCTCTGTATGCTACTGTAATGGATTACAAGCATGGGTATCCATCTATGTAATGGGTCATTCTTGGATCAAGGCAATAATAGAATAGAATGTGCAGCATGCATGAAATATCTACTGTGGGCTGGAAAACTCTGTTGTATCACAAAATGTTGTGTCCAATATGTTGTGTCCAATATGTTGTGTCCAATATGTTGTGTCCAATATGTTGTGTCCAATATGTTGTGTCCAATATGTTGTGTCCAAAATGTTGTGTCCAATATGTTGTGTCCAATATGTTGTGTCCAAAATGTTGTGTCCAATATGTTGTGTCCAATATGTTGTGTCCAATATGTTGTGTCCAAAATGTTGTGTCCAATATGTTGTGTCCAATATGTTGTGTCCAATATGTTGTGTCCAATATGTTGTGTCCAATATGTTGCATATCGGTTGCTGAAATGGGAATATTTAAGATGAATTAAGTTCATGTTTATAAGAGGACCGAGCACACACAGATTGTTTATGTATTGATGGCATTATGAACACGTTGTGATTCTGTAGCAGCTGGCCAAGTCACTGCCTGATTAGGATATAAAGGGTCTGTCTCCAAGAGGCTGGTGTTTACAGAACATTTGGTGCTGTCTGATTAGGATATAAAGGGCCCGTCTCCAAGAGGCTGGTGTTTACAGAACATTTGGTGCTGTCTGATTAGGATATAAAGGGTCTGTCTCCAAGAGGCTGGTGTTTACAGACCATTTGGTGCTGTCTGATTAGGATATAAAGGGTCTGTCTCCAAGAGGCTGGTGTTTACAGAACATTTGGTGCTGTCTGATTAGGATTTAAAGGGTCTGTCTCCAAGAGGCTGGTGTTTACATAACATTTGGTGCTGTCTGATTAGGATATAAAGGGTCTGTCTCCAAGAGGCTGGTGTTTACAGACCATTTGGTGCTGTCTGATTAGGATATAAAGGGTCTGTCTCCAAGAGGCTGGTGTTTACATAACATTTGGTGCTGTCTGATTAGGATTTAAAGGGTCTGTCTCCAAGAGGCTGGTGTTTACATAACATTTGGTTCTGTCTGATTAGGATACAAAGGGTCTGTCTCCAAGAGGCTGGTGTTTACAGAACATTTGGTGCTGTCTGATTAGGATATTAAGGGCCTGTCTCCAATACATTTTCTCCGCTTCTAGCCTGGAGGTGTTCTCCTGAATTGTTGTAGTAAACTGGATTGATTTTTGATGGATATTATCAACGACTGCTCTTCTTTTTGTTCTCCTGGAAATCCCCTTTACAGCTATAGAACCTGAGTGTTTACCAGGCCATTGGGACAATGTGTCTTCCCAACAATTGCAAGGCAGGTGAAGCTGGATATCACAGGAGATCTATGTGAGTGCTGTGATGTCTTTAGATTATGAATCTGTCGTCTATGGAATCCAGGTTTATATCACATGAAGAGGTTAAGGATGTGTTTGAGCTGAAAACATGCGAACCTAGGGCAAGTGTTTGTGGTGGCTAGGACAGAGACACTTCTGTTCACACTTTTCCCTCACTATAAAAATAATATGCACCATAAATGAGAGGCTTTCCCAGCAAACACTATGGCAGATGGCATCGTCCGGCAGCATAGCTTCCCCATATGGCAATCAATAAAGGTTGCACACTCAATCATGTGCATTGCCCTCTACTGTCCTCCTTTAAGGGGATGTTCAGAGGCAAACACGGCACAAAGCAAATAGTGTGCCACCTCAAAGGGACTGTTATCCACAATGTTCAATATGGCTGCCAGATCCCGGAGCTACCGTTCATTGCTGCTGTATTGTGATTGGAGCAGCACCAGCCAGAAACACCAGCAGGAAACTGAAACGTTTTGGAATGGGGCCTTGCATCTCCCATGGATCCATAGTTTTGGAAAGAGCTAGGCCTATATTAACCTGCGCTATTTTTAACATGCAATGTGTTTGCCAACTTGGACTCAAAGCCAATGCAGCAGGGATGTAGGACAGCTAATAATAACTACAAATGTGCTCTATACCTCAGAGACTTCATGAAATGGAAAACACTTACTTCTAAAGAAAACATTCATTTTAAACTGGGTGGTTCGAGCCCTGAATGCTGATTGGCTGAAAGCCGTGGTATATCAGACCGTATACCAGGGGTATGACAAAACATGTATTTTTGCTTCTCTAATTATGTTGGTAACCAGTTTATAATAGCAATAAGGCATCTCTGGGTTTGTGGGATATTGCCAATATACCAGGGCTAAGGGCTGTATCTAGGCACTCCACGTTGCGTCGTGCTTAAGAACAGCCCTTAGCCGTGGTATATTGGCCATAAATCAAATCAAATCAAATGTATTTATATAGCCCTTCGTACATCAGCTGATATCTCAAAGTGCTGTACAGAAACCCAGCCTAAAACCCCAAACAGCAAGCAATGCAGGTGTAGAAGCACGGTGGCTAGGAAAAACTCCCTAGAAAGGCCAAAACCTAGGAAGAAACCTAGAGAGGAACCAGGCTATGTGGGGTGGCCAGTCCTCTTCTGGCTGTGCCGGGTGGAGATTATAACAGAACATGGCCAAGATGTTCAAATGTTCATAAATGACCAGCATGGTCGAATAATAATAAGGCAGAACAGTTGAAACTGGAGCAGCAGCACAGTCTGGTGGACTGGGGACAGCAAGGAGTCATCATGTCAGGTAGTCCTGGGGCATGGTCCTAGGGCTCAGGTCCTCCGAGAGAGAGAAAGAAAGAGAGAATTAGAGAGAGCATATGTGGGGTGGCTAGTCCCCTTCTGGCTGTGCCGGGTGGAGATTATAACAGAACATGGCCAAGATGTTCAAATGTTCATAAATGACCAGCATGGTCGAATAATAATAAGGCAGAACAGTTGATACCTCACAATACCTCACCCCCTCGGGCATTATTGCTTAAATATACCATTGCTAAGATACTTCTGTTCATTCTGTTCATTAGTTGATTGAGAACGTCTATCCTTAAGAAATACTTTTGATATTGCAATGCACACAACATTTTGGTTGGGAACCCAATTAGGAAAAAATACACTTTTCACACTACTATATCAACCTGAACTGTAGTGTTGGCTCTGATAACCCACTGGGCACAACGTCTAGTTGTCAACTAATGTGGATTCAACATAAAATCAACAAAAAATACAAAATTCCTTTACTTTGAACTTTTTGCAAAACGTTGATTCAATGTTGTCACACTAAAAGTTTATGTTGAAATGATGTGGAAACAACGTTGATTCAATCAGTTTTTGCCCAGTGGGATGTTCTTGTCACATTGTCCTTTCTGGCACAGTCTTAGGAACTATGTTTGACGGGTAAACAGGCCAGCATAGTGCTCCTCTGCCTGACTAGACTCAGTCGGGTGGAAAGAGTAACCAGGCCAGCATAGTGCTGCTCTGCCTGACTAGACTCAGTCGGGTGGAAAGAGTAACCAGGCCAGCATAGTGCACCTCTGCCTGGCTAGACTCAGTCGGGTGGAAAGAGTAACCAGGCCAGCATAGTGCACCTCTGCCTGACTAGACTCAGTCGGGTGGAAAGGGTAACCAGGCCAGCATAGTGCACCTCTGCATGACTAGACTCAGTCGGGTGGAAAGGGTAACCAGGCCAGCATAGTGCTCCTCTGCCTGACTAGGCTCAGTAGGGTTGAAAAGGTAAAATAGTCAAAGATGAGAGTGTCAGTGGGAATGATGACCAATCCTCCACACACCATTATAGCTTAGAGTGTCAGTGGGAATGATGACCAATCCTCCACACACCATTATAGTTTAGAGTGTCAGTGGGAATGATGAACAATCCTCCACACACCATTATAGTTTAGAGTGTCAGTGGGAATGATGAACAATCCTCCACACACCATTATAGTTTAGTGTGTCAGTGGGAATGATGACCAATCCTCCACACACCATTATAGTTTAGAGTGTCAGTGGGAATGATGACCAATCCTCCACACACCATTATAGTTTAGAGTGTCAGTGGGAATGATGAACAATCCTCCACACACCATTATAGTTTAGTGTGTCAGTGGGAATGATGACCAATCCTCCACACACCATTATAGTTTAGAGTGTCAGTGGGAATGATGACCAATCCTCCACACACCATTATAGTTTAGAGTGTCAGTGGGAATGATGAACAATCCTCCACACACCATTATAGTTTAGTGTGTCAGTGGGAATGATGACCAATCCTCCACACACCATTATAGCTTAGAGTGTCAGTGGGAATGATGACCAATCCTCCACACACCATTATAGTTTAGAATGAGAAGCACTAACAGAGGGTGTCATCCTTTCTCTTTAACCTAATTGGCCGGTTGGGGTCAACTGTATGAACATCATATTCATCACTCTACATGAGAGACGAGGACAGCCTTTTCCCCCTTTTCTTAAGACATATCCCAATAGCCCTGTGGTGTCAGACCACATTGCCCAGTGGCCTTTCTGTTCTCTCACAGAACAGTCTTGAAAATGACCGATTTGTGTACCGCATATCTGCAAGGGCAGTCTGTAAAGGAAAATGTGAAGGACTTGACTTTCACTTTGCAGTTTAGTTCAACAAAGGAATGGCCGTCATTTAGCATGGTTGTGTGGAGTCGCAGTAAGTTTGAAGGATTTGTGATAAGTCATTCTGCCTCTGTGCTCACAGTATAGACTCTGAAACACATCTAGACCCTGAGCAGATTCAGGATCTTAATTTGAGCCAGTTTGCTACAGCAGGAAATGTGAATTACTACACTTTATGGATTATTATCAATGGCCATTTTTGTAGGGGTTAATACAGTTTTTATAAGGGAAAATCAAATCTGACATTTCAAAGTGGAAATTCCAAACGTCAGAAGCCTTTTAAAACCTTAAATATACTACAAGTATTACATTTCCTGCATGGCAGGAAAGTTCTCCTGCAGAAGGGTGATCAAATTAAGATCCTACATCTGTAAAAGTCAACAGCTCAAATGCAGCCTGTTGGTTTCCCATTGGACGTCATGTACTGTAACACAACACCTTTCTTTAGGGGAGAGGGAACCGGTTCACTTGTAACATATTTGACTTGCAGTTTCCATCTAACCAATACATGTACATAGTATGATGTAGTATATGACAAAGTTTGATCTAAGAAAAATACTTGTTCTGCTAAGATGTACGTTTCCTGCCCCCATCTCTGTAATTTTACTTCACCTGGGTCAGTGAAGTAAGTGAATCCCAAATGGCGCCCTATTAGCTTTGTCGTGCACTACATTTGACCAGGGCCCATAGGGTAATGCACTATATAGGGAATAGGGTGCCATTTAGGACTCACAGAGTGTGTACATCCCTTAGTGAAACTTACTACAGTGTGATATTGCTATTCCCCGCCTGTTATTTTCACACCCAGGGAGTCCGTTGAGTCATCGTCTGAGACGGCTGCTCCGTACAGCTCTCTGCCAGGCCCGTGTGCTTCTGTCTTTACTCCCTCTGTCCGGATGACGGATGTAGCGCCGGGCTCCAGTCCCGTGTAAATACTTCAGAAGACGTCTGCTCGAGAATTCTGCCGGAAAGGATGAACACGTACCCACGGTCTTGAGAAGTGCAGTCACTGAGCATGTGTCTCACTCTGGTTTTCCCTTTCACCCTCTCTATCTCGCTCTTTATCTCTCCTCTCTGCACCTCAGAGATCTAAACCATTTAGACCCCACCCCCCCAAGAGTGAAGGCTGCCAGATAACCCACATGCCTACACTACTTCCATTTGATAAAGAATGAAACCTCGTAAAATGCAGAGGGCGATGCTTTATTTTGATGGACATTACATTGGGCTTCAAAAGACCATCGCACAGTGATCAGAAAATAATACATTTTGGATGATGTTAGAGGGCTTGTGTTGAATGGGGCTTTGTCATGTTGAGATGAGCAGATTCTTAAGGCTGGCAGAGGAGCTGAAGGAAGGGAACTGTCCAAAAGAATCCATTTAAATCTAATTACAAGTACAGAACTATTTCGCCCCCGGTCTCAACCAGAAAAAAGAGCATTGGAAATTGCCCAGGCTTTCAGCAATTTGAGCATGGAGCCTTTCTCATTGCCAATTGAGGAATCAAACTTGATAGTTGAAGAAATTAAATATTCTTCTTGCTTTTTCGGAGTGTATCTATTAATTTTGAGGTTTTGTATGAACAATTGACGACGATATTACAACTGAAACAAATTGGAATGCTCTGCAGTACTGCACCAATGGTCAATATTAGAATGTGTTGGACCAAGGTGGTATGGCTGATATTTCACTTGCTGTCAATCAGGGGTGGACTGGGACTCAAATACAAATAGTTTTCCTTCTAGGCCCCCACACTGGCCCATTTTTCCAAAAGGCCCCCATTATTAGCCAAATAATTCTAATTTTGAGCCACCTGAGCCTAAGACAGACCAGCCCATCTGGCATTTGCCAGAATTGCCCGATGGGCCCGTTTGTCCCTGCTCTTGATTCTCTCTGAAATACAGCCATCACAAGGTGTAAGAATTAGGTAAATAATAAAGTGAATTAAATGGATCCTGATATATGATCAGTACCAATTCAGCCAACTCCAAAGCAATCATTACCATCATTGGGGGTGTAATAATAGTAGTAGTGGTGGTAATAGTAGTAATAGCAGTCTAGTGGGTGACAAAGCAATCATTTGCCCCAGTCCCTAATCACACACTTGACCCTACACGCTAACCTGCCATTTTAACCCACTGTGGAACAATAAACTCACTCTTCAACACATTGAACATGATGGGCCTCTTTACCATTGTTGTCACGCCCTGACCTTAGAGATCCTTATTATTCTCTATATTTGGTTAGGTCAGGGTCTGACTCGGGTGGGAATTTCTACGTCTTCTGTTTCTTTGTTTTTGGCCGAGTGTGGTTCCCAATCAGAGGCAGCTGTCTATCATTGTCTCTGATTGGGGATCATACTTAGACAGCCCTTTTTCCCACCATTAGGTTGTGGGATCTTGTTTTCTGTTTAGTTTCTTAGCCTTACAGAACTGTGCTCTTTCATTTTTTGTCTTTGTTATTTTGTTTTGGTGTCATCAATAATAAAGATAATGTACGCTTACCACGCTGCGCCTTGGTCCACTCTTCATTCTACAAACGAGAACCGTTACAATTGTGACAAAAGCTGCCGCTTTCAAGGAGTGGGACTCTAACCCAGAAGCTATGCCTCCCGACGAATCATCAAACAGGCAAAGCTCCAATACAGGACTAAGATCGAGTCGTGCTCTGACACTCGTCAGATGTGGCAGAGCTTGCAAGCCATTACAGACTACAAAGGGAAGCCCAGCCGAGAGCTGCCCAGTGACACGAGCCTACCAGATGAGCTAAACTACTTCTATGCTTGCTTCGAGGCAAATAACACTGAAACATGCATGAGAGCACCAGCTGTACTGGAAGACTGTGTGATCACGCTCTCGCAGCCGATGTGAGTAAGACCTTTAGACAGGTCAATATTCACAAGGCCGCAGGGCCAGACGGATTACCAGGATGTGTACTGCGGAGAAGGTCAGATACCTGGCCGTGTGGTGCCAGGACAACAACCTCTCCCTCAATGTGATCAAGACAAAGGAGATGATTGTGGAGTACAGGAAAAAGAGGACAGAGAGCTTCAAGTTCCTTGGTGTCCACATCACCAACAAACTAACATGGTTCAAGCACACCAAGACAGTCCTGAAGAGGGCACAACAAAACCTATTCCCCCTCAGGAGACTGAAAACATTTGGCATGGGTCCTCACATCCTCAAAAGGTTCTACAGCTGCACCATCGAGAGCATCCTGAATGGTTGCATCACTGCCTTGTACGGCAACTGCTTGGCCTCCGACAGCAAGGCATTACAGAGGGTAGTGCGAACGGCCCAGTACCTCACTGGGGCCAAGCTTCCTGCCATCCAGGACCTCTATACCAGGCGGTGTCAGAGGAAGGCCCTTAAAATTGTCAAAGACTCCAGCCACCGTAGTCATAGACTGTTCTCTCTGCTACCGCACGGCAAGCGGTACCAGAGTGCCAAGTCTAGGTCTAAGAGGCTTCTAAACAGCTTCTACCCCCAAGCCATAAGACTCCTGAACACATAGTTAAATGGCTACCCAGACTATTTGCATTGCCCCCCTCCCCTTCCACATCACTGCCACTCTCTGTTGTCATCTATGCATAGTCACTTTAATAACTCTACCTACATGTACAGTGCCTTGCGAAAGTATTCAGCCCCCTTGAACTTTGCGACCTTTTGCCACATTTCAGGCTTCAAACATAAAGATATAAAACTGTATTTTTTTGTGAAGAATCAACAACAAGTGGGACACATTAATGAAGTGGAATGACATTTATTGGATATTTAAAACTTTTTTAACAAATCAAAAACTGAAAAATTGGGCGTGCAAAATTATTTAGCCCCTTTACTTTCAGTGCAGCAAACTCTCTCCAGAAGTTCAGTGAGGATCTCTGAATGATCCAATGTTGACCTAAATGACTAATGATGATAAATACAATCCACCTGTGTGTAATCAAGTCTCCGTATAAATGCACCTGCACTGTGATAGTCTCAGAGGTCCGTTAAAAGCGCAGAGAGCATCATGAAGAACAAGGAACACACCAGGCAGGTCCGAGATAGCCGGATTTGGATACAAAAAGATTTCCCAAGCTTTAAACATCCCAAGGAGCACTGTGCAAGCGATACTATTAAAATGGAAGGAGTATCAGACCACTGCAAATCTACCAAGACCTGGCCGTCCCTCTAAACTTTCAGCTCATACAAGGAGAAGACTGATCAGAGATGCAGCCAAGAGGCCCATGATCACTCTGGATGAACTGCAGAGATCTACAGCTGAGGTGGGAGACTCTGTCCATAGGACAACAATCAGTCGTATATTGCACAAATCTGGCCTTTATGGAAGAGTGGCAAGAAGAAAGCCATTTCTTAAAGATATCCATAAAAAGTGTAGTTTAAAGTTTGCCACAAGCCACCTGGGAGACACACCAAACATGTGGAAGAAGGTGCTCTGGTCAGATGAAACCAAAATTGAACTTTTTGGCAACAATGCAAAACGTTATGTTTGGCGTAAAAGCAACACAGCTGAACACACCATCCCCACTGTCAAACATGGTGGTGGCAGCATCATGGTTTGGGCCTGCTTTTCTTCAGCAGGGACAGGGAAGATGGTTAAAATTGATGGGAAGATGGATGGAGCCAAATAACAGGACCATTCTGGAAGAAAACCTGATGGAGTCTGCAAAAGACCTGAGACTGGGACGGAGATTTGTCTTCCAACAAGACAATGATCCAAAACATAAAGCAAAATCTACAATGGAATGGTTCAAAAATAAACATATCCAGGTGTTAGAATGGCCAAGTCAAAGTCCAGACCTGAATCCAATCGAGAATCTGTGGAAAGAACTGAAAACTGCTGTTCACAAATGCTCTCCATCCAACCTCACTGAGCTCGAGCTGTTTTGCAAGGAGGAATGGGAAAAAATTTCAGTCTCTCGATGTGCAAAACTGATAGAGACATACCCCAAGCGACTTACAGCTGTAATCGCAGCAAAAGGTGGCGCTACAAAGTATTAACTTAAGGGGGCTGAATAATTTTGCACGCCCAATTTTTCAGTTTTTGATTTGTTAAAAAAGTTTGAAATATCCAATAAATGTCATTCCACTTCATGATTGTGTCCCACTTGTTGTTGATTCTTCACAAAAAAATACAGTTTTATATCTTTATGTTTGATGCCTGAAATGTGGCAAAAGGTCGCAAAGTTCAAGGGGGCCGAATACTTTCGCAAGGCACTGTACATACTACCTCAACTAACCAGTGCCCCGCACATTGACTCTGTACCGGCACCCCCCTGTATATGTTGTTATTTTTTACTGCTGCTCTTTAAATACTTGTTACTTTTATCTCTAATTCTTATGCGTAGTTTAACTTGTAAGTAAGTAAGCATTTTACGGTAAGGTTTACGGTACCTGTTGAATTCGGCGCATGTGACTAATAAAATTTGATTTGACTAAGAGCTCTATGGCGAGGCCTTTACTCTTGTTTATTTAGTCTCGCGTGTCTCTTGGATGGTTGCCTGTGTTTTCTCACCTCAGGGAGGTCTCAGGAGATGTGTTATTGAATGTGTTATTCATGTTCTGTTTTGAAAATACAGTAGAATGGACCGTTTGTAATAAAAAAAAAGATGGCTATACAGTATGCTAATGGCTAACGTCTCACCTGCAGCCTTGTAGCATTAGTTTTAGGGTGTACCTCTGCTGTTGTTGTTCTGCCAAGAATATACACCCGGGTTATCTCTGTAATCCAGAACTAAAATATTGCGTAATTGCATAAGATCCCAATTAGGTCTCGGGGAGAGATTTATGAGATAAGATACTCATCAGATTGGAGAAGTCTCCACCCCTCCAAACAGAAAGCCTCATCCAAAGCCCCCTCCCCTTCTGAAAAACAAAGCACCTGAACTACTGTTCCTCGTTAGTCTTCCCTTCCCACAGTCTGTTGACAGACGCTATGACACCATTTATGTCACATAATCTGTCCACGAGACAATATTTAGTCTGAAGTATCGCTCCCTGATGGCCTTTTAGCACCCAGAAAGCATTGAGGCTCCCAAGATGCTCAGAGACAAAGTAGACCTAGAGCTCTACTGGCAACCAGGGAGCTGCTCTAGGTGTGGGTGTGGGTGTATGTGTGCATGTATGTGTGTGTGTCTGTATGTATACATGTGTGTATATATGTGTGTATGTGTGGGTGTGTGTGTGTGTAGGGCTGGGGGGCTGAGTCACAATTTTTTTTATCGTTCCACTCACATCCAGACGGACGTTTTCAGGTCAAAGCGGTGCCAGAGATACTCGGCACTCAGATGCTAATAATCAAATGCACTAATGAATCAAGGAGACTTTCGGGGAGCCTGGGGAGAGTATCGGCTGCACTGTGATTAGAGCACAAATCCGCCACAGTTTTCACAATCAGGCCCTGCAGGATCGCAGGCCCAGGGGGCGGGGAAATGGAATGGACCAATAGCCTTGGTGGAAAAACAAGAAGAAAAAAGCTTTTTAGGAGGGATCTGAAAAAACAAAACCAATGTGTTGCAGGCTACTCTATGTAAAGTGCACACACATGATATGGAGAATGCAATATCCACGAGATGCTGATCAAGCCGGGAATAGTCCATCTGCAAAGCCTCATTATGCTTACTGCAGTTCTTGTTAGGCCAATTATCACTGGGAAAGGACAACAACCTTTCTTCAGGAGATAGTATAAATACCACAAGCCTGCATGGTAGATATTATAAATACCACAAGCCTCCATGGTAGATAGTATACATTTCCACAAGCCTCCATGGTAGACAGTATAAATACCACAAGCCTCCATGGTAGATATTATAAATACCACAAGCCTCCATGGTAGACAGTATAAATACCACAAGCCTCCATGGTAGATATTATAAATACCACAAGCCTCCATGGTACATGTCCTTCCAGGAGATAGTATAAATACCACAAGCCTCCATGGTAGATAGTATAAATACCACAAGCCTCCATGGTAGATATTATAAATACCACAAGCCTCCATGGTAGACAGTATAACTACCACAAGCCTCCATGGTAGATAGTATAAATACCACAAGCCTCCATGGTAGATATTATAAATACCACAAGCCTCCATGGTAGACAGTATAACTACCACAAGCCTCCATGGTAGATAGTATAAATACCACAAGCCTCCATGGTAGACAGTATAAATACCACAAGCCTCCATGGTAGATATTATAAATACCACAAGCCTCCATGGTAGACAGTATAACTACCACAAGCCTCCATGGTAGATAGTATAAATACCACAAGCCTCCATGGTAGATATTATAAATACCACAAGCCTCCATGGTAGACAGTATAAATACCACAAGTCTCCATGGTAGATAGTATAACTACCACAAGCCTCCATGGTAGATAGTATAAATACCACAAGCCTCCATGGTAGACAGCATAAATACCACAAGCCTCCATGGTAGATAGTATAACTACCACAAGCCTCCATGGTACATGTCCTTCAGGAGATAGTATTAATAACCATAAGCCTCAATGGTAGATATTATAAATACCACAAGCCTCCATGGTACATGTCCTTCAGGAGATAGTATAAATACCACAAGCCTCCATGGTACATGTCCTTCAGGAGATAGTATAAATACCACGGGCCTCCAGGGTACAGTTGAAGTCGGAAGTTTACATACACTTAGGTTGGAGTCATTAAAACTCATTTTTCAACAACTCCACAAATTTCTTGTTAACAAACTATAGTTTTGGCAAGTCGGTTAGGACATCTACTTTGTGCATGACACAAGTAATTCTTCCAACAATTGTTTACAGGCAGATTATTTCAATTATAGCTCACTGTATCACAATTCCAGTGGGTCAGAAATGTACATAAGTTGACTGTGCCTTTAAACAGCTTAGAAAATTCCAGAAAATGTCATGGCTTTAGAAGCTTCTGATAGACTAATTGACATAATTTGAGTCAATTGGAGGTGTACCTATGGATGTATTTCAATGCCTACCTTCAAACTCAGTGCCTCTTTGCTTGACATCATGGGAAAATCTAAAGAAACCAGCCACGACCTCAGAAAAAAATTGTAGACTTCCACAAGTCTGGTTCATCCTTGGGAGCAATTTCCAAATGCCTGAAGGTACCACGTTCTTCTGTGCAAACAACAGTGCGCAAGTATAAACACCATGGGACCACGCAGCCGTCATACCACTCAGGTAGGAGACGCGTTCTGTCTCCTAGAGATGAACATACTTTGGTGTGAAAAGTGCAAATCAATCCCAGAACAACAGCAAAAGACCTTGTGAAGATGCAGGAGGAAATGGGTACAAAAGTATCTATATCCACAGTATAACGAGTCCTATATCGACATAACCTGAAAGGTCGTTAAGAATGGAAGAAGCCACTGCTCCAAAGCCGCCATAAAAAATACAGACTATGGTTTGCAACTGCACATGGGGACAAAGATTGTGCTTTTTGGAGAAATGTCCTCTGGTCTGATGAAACAAAAATATAACTGTTTGGCCATAATGACCATCGTTATGTTTGGAGGAAAAGGGGGAGGCTTGCTAGTCGAAGAACACCATCCCAATCGTGAAGCACGGGGGTGGCAGCATCCTGTTGTGGGGGTGCTTTGCTGCAGGAGGGACTGGTTCACTTCACAAAATAGATGGCATCATGAGAAAGGAAAATTATGTGGATATATTGAACTAACATCTCAAGACATCAATCAGGAATTTAAAGCTTGGTCGTAAATGGGTCTTCCAAATGGACAACGACCCCAAGCATACTTCCAAAGTTGTGGCAAAATGGCTTAAGGACAACAAAGTCAAGGTATTGGAGTGGCCCAAAGCCCTGACCTCAATCCTATAAAAAATGTGTGGGCAGAACTGAAAAAGCGTGTGCGAGCAAGGAGGCCTATAAACCTGACTCCGTTACACCAGCTCTGTTAGGAGGAATGGCCCAAATTATTAACCAAAGAAAAATAACCCAGGCGGCCATCTCAGTGCGGCCAAGCAAGAACACATCAATGGGATGATTGGCACTCTCTTGCCTCAGGCTCCTATTGAAGGCGAATGACTCTCTTGTAATTGATGAAACCACAGTTTTCCAATGGGGTGAAAACCAGAGTCTTGCAATGGGGTGAAAACCAGAGTCTTGCAACGGGGTGAAAACCAGAGTCTTGCAATGGGGTGAAAACCAGAGTCTTGCAACGGGGTGAAAACCAGAGTCTTGCAACGGGGTGAAAACCAGAGTGACAAAAAGTCAAATGAAGGACATGAGCTCCTGAAATACTCAAACACAATGGAGGTGGTAGGGTGTGTGTGTGTGTGTGTGTGTGTGTGTGTGTGTGTGTGTGTGTGTGTGTGTGTGTGTGTGTGAGAGAGAGTGTGAGCCCAGAGGTGAGAGAAACTTAACTGCTTGCCAGATACTGCTATCAGAAAACAACATTCTCCAAGCTTCATGACATGCTTTTTTGCTTTCAGACCCCAGGTGGCAAATCTGGTAAGAGCTATGGAGTTGAAATCTCAGCAAAATGTTATGAGTCTCAGAGGTAACAGGATTCATTTCACCATTACCGGGTGGGAACTGCGTAATGTGTTGGGACTGCAGGTGCTCGTCTCGCCTCCAATCATGTCTACATGCTACCGCTTTAGGGTTGCATCCAAAATGGCTCTCTATTCCCTACATAGTGCACTACTTTTGACCAGGGCCCAAAGTAGTGCACTATATACTTTGCAAAGCTCTGAGCACAAGCTGAAACAGAGGTTGAAGAAAATAAATAGTGGGTAACGTGAGCATATCTTGTGGGTTACAGTAATACGCTAGTTACTGGCCGTCATGATTAGAACCTGGGCTACTACCTGTAGAAGGCAGTCAGAAATGGGTGCCATTTGAGACACAACCCAGAAGGACCCAATGAAACACAGATTGTAACTAATTAATCATCCTAAGACTGTCTGTTAATATCAAACCCTCTACAGAGCTGTCCCAAAGTATTCTCAGATGAAGAGGGCTGAATCAATGGCTAGTGAAGACTACTTGTCTGGGCGGAGGATACAGGAGAAGTGATACCAGAACGCGTTAAGAGTTAAGTAGCCTTTTTTACATGATCATGCTGACTCAAACCGTACTGCCCTGGCTATGATATTTTTTTATTTCAGAGCAAGGTACCATAAACTGTGGTGGATGCTAGCACAGTACAGCTCGACTTGGCTTTGCTAAGTTCAGTTCAGAAAGGAAACACACCTAGAAATATGTTTAAGCATTCATTAAATAATGGATAATTCAAGACTTGGTGATATAGGCTCTGTTCCTTCAGGGTAGCACACTGCCCAAGCAAAGAGTCAACATATACAATTACCTACTAGCAGTGAGTGCGGTAAGCTACACCAATCCCCCAGCAGGAAAACAGAACCGAACAGGTGGATGCTGGGCAGGTGGTGGGAGTAAAAGCAAACGCATACTAGCAGTAGCAGCAAACGGCAGCAGGATGTGAGAGCAGAACCAGTCAGCTTAAATATACTGCAAAATAAGGTAGAGTGATTGTTACTAGCATCTAATTGGGGCAATCTCAGCTGAAGCGTCAGCTGAGGCGGGCACTTGGGTTCCCTTTCTGAACTGGCTTTGCTTTATTAGTGTGAAAAAGGGTTAAGAGCAGGGGTTGGAAACTAAGTTAGTCATAACCACAAATTTTTTTGTTCCGTTCAACTGTTCCGACCAGCTCCAGTAATTATGAACCAGGTCAAAATAAAGGTACTGGTTTATATTGTTCCTTTCTGTTCCTTTTTAACCTGTGAAATTATTTAAAAAACAACAACATTTATCTCATTAAATTACTTTACCAATCAGTGTGGATAGATCAGGCAAGCTAATTGTTTACATGCGTGATGGACATACAAGTGTAGCCTATGGCGCAAGATGCCATTGACATTTTGCTGGTGGGGAGAGAGCGAAAGACGGTTGAGGAGGAGGCTTTAAAGAGCTGGGCCTTATGACTTGCATTATCTGACTCGTGACTATTATCTGACTTATGACTTGTTATGACTTGCATTATCTGAATTAGGCCCACAGAACTATACAAAGGAGGTGTGGCTTCTATGGAGGAACTTCAAATGTCTTTTGAGCTAGCTAGCTAGCTAGCTGACAAGTTTGTGTTTGCAGAGCGGCACCAGAATTTAAAAACACGTCTTACCTTTTCATAAATTCAACGTGAAATGGGATAACTAGGCCTATAGTATCCTTAACTAGCATTGAAAAAGGTAATCCATTCTTCTCCAACTAATTACAAATATCTCTCCCTATCTTCTGAAGCACATTTGTAACGTTAGTACTGTAGCCTATGGTTCGGAGGTAGCCTAAACACACACAGGTAAAGGTAGCCTAAACACACACAGGTAAAGATTTTCAGCTTGCAGGCAGACAATGGAATACGTTTCTGAGTGACAGAGTGAGGGCTTTGCATTCACGCTTTGTTGAGTTTCTTTGTGGGACTAGAATAAAATGACTGGAATGTAAAATAACGTTATTAACCGGTTCCCATGCTTTTAGAATAACTGTTCTGTTCCGGAACAGTATGGATCACTTTCGTTACAGATTCCGTTTCTGTTCCTTGAAAAATGTCCTTATTTTCCGTTTTTTGGTTCTGTTCGCTGAACCAGTTCCAACCCCTGGTTAAGAGTACTACATCATCCTAATGGAGGTCTTTCTCCTCAGAACTCTCCATACTGGAGAACTTACTCTCTTATTTGTATGGTAGAGCAGGGCAACCAACCAACCAAATCACATCTCCCTGTGGCAGCCTCCCTCCAAAGTCACAGTCACCTTCAGGGTCTCTCATATCAACCTACCCTTGTGCTCAGAATAGTCAGTGACATTCAGTCTAAGATATCACCCATTCCTATCTGTCTGTAGAATAACTATACATATTACTAAAATGACTAACTATACATATTACTAGCCTCTATTTCTATACTAATGGAAATAAAAACACATCTTTGTTAGACGATACTGTCCTTCAGTCATTTCATAAAAGACAGCACTGTGGGTTTGCATTAGTCACTTTCCATTTCTGAGGGCAATTTCAGAATTTACTAAATTATACTTTTTCAGCTACAAATGGCAGTAGGTCTCATCCGGTCTCAACCTTTTACACATATTACATCTATGACATTTTCTAGTTTCCGGATCCTGAATATCACTAAAGGGATATGTGTTTCCTAGCTGACGGATCCTGAATATCACTAAAGGGATATGTGTTTCCTAGCTGACGGATCCTGAATATCACTAAAGGGATATGTGTTTCCTGGCTGACGGATCCTGAATATCACTAAAGGGATATGTGTTTCCTAGCTGACGGATTCTGAATATCACTAAAGGGATATGTGTTTCCTAGCTGACGGATCCTGAATATCACTAAAGGGATATGTGTTTCCTAGCTGACGGATCCTGAATATCACTAAAGGGATATGTGTTTCCTAGCTGACGGATCCTGAATATCACTAAAGGGATATGTGTTTCCTAGCTGACGGATCCTGAATATCACTAAAGGGATATGTGTTTCCTAGCTGACGGATCCTGAATATCACTAAAGGGATATGTGTTTCCTAGCTGACGGATCCTGAATATCACTAAAGGGATATGTGTTTCCTAGCTGACGGATCCTGAATATCACTAAAGGGATATGTGTTTCCTAGCTGACGGATCCTGAATATCACTAAAGGGATATGTGTTTCCTAGCTGACGGATCCTGAATATCACTAAAGGGATATGTGTTTCCTAGCTGACGGATCCTGAATATCACTAAAGGGATATGTGTTTCCTAGCTGACGGATCCTGAATATCACTAAAGGGATATGTGTTTCCTAGCTGACGGATCCTGAATATCACTAAAGGGATATGTGTTTCCTAGCTGACGGATCCTGAATATCACTAAAGGGATATGTGTTTCCTAGCTGACGGATCCTGAATATCACTAAAGGGATATGTGTTTGTGTATAATGGATTAGTGTTTAGTCTATCTCATCCATTCCTCCACAGAAAGTTTAGACATACACTTTTACCAGCAAACAAGTTATCCTCCACACAATGCTCATGGTTAAATGGTAGTTTAGCAACTTGGCATATCTCCAGGCTCTCTGAAGTGACAAGGCCAAGAGGGCCTCTGAGGTCATTTGAGGTGAATTTCACCGGGAACGTCACACGGATAACAGGAGAGGTGACATTCCCTTGTTGGGCCCTTGAGGTGTGCCGTGCTTAATTACACATGGATTAATAAACTGATACGGCTAATGAATCATGACTATGGAAGCAGGTGAGGGGGATTATGGAAGTAATTAGCTAGCCGGATCTGTCCGATAGAGGGCAAACTGTTGTCCGTGCCGACTAGAAAACCCAGCTGAATTATAAAAGTCGGCATTGTCATTTGGCGAAACTGCTCTGAGACATTAGCGACAACACACCAGAAGTGGTTTACGAGGCAAGTGAATAGGGACTAAGCGGTTTGACATTGAGAACAATCAAAAGGAAGAGAGAGGAAATTAGCATGTTTAATTGGAATGTATGCATAGTTTGTAATGCGGACCTTCATATTTTTCCAAGTGTAACTCTATTCTAAGGCCCTGTGTGGCAGATCTGTCAATGACAAACGTGCTTTAATAAACAACAGTTGATTATTTGACCCTTACAAGTGGCATGGACGCTCACCTCAGATCGATTGCATGTCAATGTGACTTTACAGGCAATCTCTGTAATTGGATGAGGTGGCTGAGTAACTCTTGATGGTCAGATAAGGAGAGCTTCAGCACCATAGAAATGGAATGAATAGAACAGACTTGGAACCTCTGACCATGGAAATTTGACCGGTAAACTCATGGGGAAGTTTAACATTGCAAATCAAATTAATTATAATTCTATGTTCAGTAAAGCCTATATCTAGAAACAGTCTTAGCATCCAGTCAAAAAACTATTATTCAAGGTTCTTACATGCATTGAGTTACTGCTTATAGGCTACAGCACTGCTTTTTCCAATATGCCACCCAATATACATTCAGATTACAGATAATCTTTGTGAACATTAGCAGTGCCAGCCATTGAATATCTATGACAGAGGTAGTGATGTAAATCAGATTCGATTATTTTTAATACATTTTTTTTTACAGTAAGAGGCAACTCCTATAGTGCAACGCAACATTAGACTGCACTGTGGCAGGTCACTCCAGACATTACCAATGGTTTACCCATGAATACTGCGAAAACATGCCCTGGACACATTTTCATTTGGCGGTTGGGTTGCAATATTTTGTTCCTTTAGCATGGAGATCAACAAATGCTGCTTGATGAATTACAGTAGGCCTTCTTCTCTCAACTCAGTGGAGGCTGCTGACCTAGCCACCGTGCTTCTACACCTGCATTGCTTGCTGTTTGGGGTTTTAGGCTGGGTATCTGTACAGCACTTTGAGATATCAGCTGATGTACGAAGGGCTATATAAATAAATTTGATTTGATTTGAGTCAATGGAATGGTGTCAAACACATCAATGATGTGGTTTCCATGTGGTTGATACCATTCCATTGACTCCATTCCAGGAGCCATTCTCCCCTCAGCAGCCTCCACTGCTCTCAACGCCCTCCAACACTAACTTCATTGCCCTGCCCGCTATCTTCTACAAGCAGTGGAATTATTAACCGACTATTTTACAGTTCACACAGTTGCAGAAGGCATCGGCATGAATATGGCGTCAAAGGAACACTAAGGCCCTGGCTCTAACGAACTTCATTAGCTATGTAACCCAACGCCTGCTCACCTATAAAACAAAACCTGATGGAGCGCTCCCCTAATGGCGGGGAAATGTTATGGATGGCGAATCAAATGTCAACATCGGGGGAAATTAACGGGAGCAGTGTTGAATAAATGTGTGGATTGATTGTCTTGTGGCAGCAACACGTCAAAACCTCTTCTTATTTGACTGCCTTAACAGCCTAACACAGACACACCAGCCTGGAGATTTGGGAATTAAATAAGGAAAGATGGTTTACTACAAAATGGAGAATTACTGAGCAAGGATTATGGTGTTGTGAACACCACAGGGAGACACAGAGCGGGAAATCAGGAGAATTAGGACATGACAAGGACAGAGGTCGTTGTAATGAACGGAAAACTACAACATACCGAGCTAGCACATAATGTTTTGAGAACCATATGTTTATTAGAGCTTGGTGAGAGTGTGGTTGTCCTATGGTTGTTTTTCATTCAACCTTCACACAACATTCTGCAAATGGTGAAGGATAGTTGCTTGGCTTTGGAAAATTCTCTGCGCATTTAAGGAACTTAAACTAACTTTATTTTCTTGGTATTTCATTACTTTAACAGAACGTTTCCAACAAGTTCAAACATGGTCAGATTTAATGACATTTTTTGCCATTTTCTAGGATCGTTCTAAAACTGGTTTGACATTGGTGTCGTGTCTTTGGCTATGCCGGATTAAGTGATGTGACATGCTATTCTATAAAATAATTCCTCTGTAATTAATATCACCTGATTGAGCTAATCATGTAAAAGTAATTAACTAGAGAGTCTGGCACCACAAAATAATATTTATAGAGCTGTTATCTTCCAAATAAACTCTTAAAGACCTAGTAATATTTTACATCAATAGCAGTCAATATCAATCGTCATCTTAATTCAGTCTCATCTGAAAGTTGTAAATTCTTGGTTATGTGCACGAACCCTGGCTAACAATTTGAATAAGCAATGCAAAATTGGATTTAATTATTTATTTAATAAATACCTAACTAATCACACAGAATTACACATACACATAATTAAATCATAACTTGATTACAAATTACGTCATAATAGGAAAACGGGCGGAACAGATATGACAGCTTGTTATACAAAGGAAAAGGGCTGGGTTTGAGTGAAAGAGCGGGAAGACTGAGGGACACAGGGAGAAGCTGTGCTATCGTAAATACAGTATCGGATGCATTCTAAATTACCGGCCATTTGGAAAAGGAAAATGCAATAAATATTTACTCTGAGCCGCGCTTCGGTAGGTTGGTGGTAGATGGAAGGCCGTGTTGCCAAACCGAGTCCTTTGAAGAATGTCTCTGGTGGTCAATTGGATACGTTGTAGTAACGTTGTTGGGTGATAAATGGGATACTCTGTCTGTTCCATCCTAACCCTCGTTGCATCTGCTGTTGCTAACTCAAAGGCTAGGAGGTATCACTTCTGTAGTGAATAAGAGTTCAAAGTTCATACCATTCGCAACCAAAGCTCATGCTGATGTTGGCTTCATTCTGTAGTTATTATCTGAACCATTCTGACATAGGACCATCGTCCTACATCCTCGGAACAGGAAGTTATATTGTCGTCAAGGGCTTATATAGGAAGGCTCACTGATTGAGCAGCCCTATCTTATGAAAACCCACATCTCACATTTTAGAAGCTAAAATCACATTTCATCCCATCAAAAATAATTTCATAGTCAAACATTTAAATTGAACAACAATTCCATGAGAATCTGATAACTCTTATGTGTAAACTTTCCACTGTAGAGTTTATGTCATCTGATCATTGATGAGAATGTCTCGGATGACAACCAAACTGACATCATATTCATTAAGTACCACCGCATATGTTCCATCGGTCGGATTACCAGAATATAGTTAATTTCCCCCCACCTTCTGATGTTCCCAGAATCTCTATGTTAATCAAGGGTTTTGCAAATGTAACATCAGTAGGGTAGAGAGAGGAAAAGGGGGGAAAGAGGTATTTACAACTGTCATAAACCTAACCCCCAGGCCAACGTCATGACATTAGAAATGTTCTCAAATAGTTCAGAGAACGTTAAGAAACAACGTTCTTCTGTGGGAATTTCAACACTTCAACAAAACGTTTCCAACAGCTTTCTTCATGGTTCTATTTCAAGTAATGTTCTTAAATTGTTCCGAGAACGTTAAGAAACAACATTCGTCTCTGACAATTTCAGTACTTCAGCATAAAGTTTTCTAGAGATTTTCTCATGGTTCTATTTGAAGTCATGCTCTCAGAACATTCAGAGAACATTAAGAATCCTCTTAGGGATCCACCCCTTTTTTTTCAATTTTTGTCTAAAATGACAACTGCCTGTAGCTCAGGTCCAGAAGAAATTATATGCATATTCTTGGTACTATTTGAAAGGAAACACTTCGAAGTTTGTGGAAATGTAAAAGGAATGTAGGAAAAAATAACACAATAAATATGGTAAAAGATAATACAAAGAAAAAACCAACTGTACTTTTGTATTTTTTTGACCCGTCCTCTTTTAAATGCAAGAGAAAGTCCAAAATGTATTATTCCAGCCCAGGTGCAATTTAAATTTTGGCCACTAGATGGCAGCAGTGTATGTGCAAAGTTTTAGACTGATCCAATGAACCATTGTATTTCTGTCAAAGTGTATCAAGACTGCCCAAATGTGCCTAATTGGTTAATTAACCTGTTGTGACTAGGGGGCAGTATTTTAATTTTTGGAAAAATAACGTTCCCAAAGTAAACGGGATATTTTGTCAGGACAAGATGATAGAATATGCATATAATTGACAGCTTAGGATAGAAAACACTCTAAAGTTTCCAAAACTGTAAAAATATTGTCTGTGAGTATAATAGAACTGAATCCAATCCGGAAGTGACTCATGTTTTGAATGCTCTGCGTTCCGATGCGTCCCTATTGAGCAGTGAATGGGCTAGATTCCTTTTTCTACGTATTCCCCAATGTGTCTACAGCATTGTGACGTAGTTTCACGCCTTTATGTTGAAGAATACCCGTAAGCGGCTACATTGCGCAAGTGGTCACCTGATGGCTCTCAGAGTGATTCTTGCGTAAAATACAAAGGTAGCCATTTTTCCTCTCGCTCCTACGGAAAAACCAATTGTCCCGGTGGATATATTATCGAATAGATATTTGAAATATGCTTTTCTGATTTTCGTGACCAAGTTACCTGCTGCTAGCTGGACATAATGCTATGCTAGGCTATCGATAAACTTACACAAATGCTTGTCTTGCTTTGGCTCAGAACGCACCCTTGTGGGGCCCCAGTGTTGAGGATCAGCGGGGAGATGTTGTTGCCTACCCTCACCACCTGGGGGCGGCCCGTCAGGAAGTCCAGTACCCAGTTGCACAGGGCGGGGTCGAGACCCAGGGTCTCGAGCTTGATGACGAGCTTGGAGGGTACTATGGTGTTGAATGCCGAGCTGTAGTCGATGAACAGCATTCTCACATAGGTATTCCTCTTGTCCAGATGGGTTAGGGCAGTGTGCAGTGTGGTTGAGATTGCATCGTCTGTGGACCTATTTGGGCGGTAAGCAAATTGGAGTGGGTCTAGGGTGTCAGGTAGGGTGGAGGTGATATGGTCCTTGACTAGTCTCTCAAAGCACTTCATGATGACGGATGTGAGTGCTACGGGGCGGTAGTCATTTAGCTCAGTTACCTTAGCTTTCTTGGGAACAGGAACAATGGTGGCCCTCTTGAAGCATGTGGGAACAGCAGACTGGTATAGGGATTGATTGAATATGTCCGTAAACACACCGGCCAGCTGGTCTGCGCATGCTCTGAGGGCGCGGCTGGGGATGCCATCTGGGCCTGCAGCCTTGCGAGGGTTAACACGTTTAAATGTCTTACTCACCTCGGCTGCAGTGAAGGAGAGACCGCATGTTTTCGTTGCAGGCCGTGTCAGTGGCACTGTATTGTCCTCAAAGCGGGCAAAAAAGTTATTTAGTCTGCCTGGGAGCCAGACATCCTGGTCCGTGACTGGGCTGGATTTTTTCCTGTAGTCCGTGATTGACTGTAGACCCTGCCACATGCCTCTTGTGTCTGAGCCGTTGAATTGAGATTCTACTTTGTCTCTGTACTGGCGCTTAGCTTGTTTGATAGCCTTGCGGAGGGAATAGCTGCACTGTTTGCATAACGTTTTCTGCAGGTTTCCTCATGGTTTTAGTTAAAGTCATGTTCGCAGAACATTAAGAAGACTTTCCATTTAAAAAAAATACATTGGTAAAGTTCAATGTTCAAAGAATGTTATTTAAAAACAGATACATTCTGTTCTCAACAAAACTCTATCCTCTATCTTGTTAAGTGTGTTCAGGTGTGTTGTCTATACCACTAATTGGCCACACCTGATCTTAATAAGATCTTTTGAAATGGGGTCTGATTGAATAAACTAAAATTAAAAACTTTGTATGATAAAAAACATGGCATGCTAGCTCCACTCTGGTGGCACAGTGGACTGATTCCATGGACAGACAACATAAGATCATAGGTTTGAATCTCACTGATGCTGAGCCACCATAAAAAAGAAATGTGTTTGCATGATTAATGCTAAAGCAAATACATTTCCGTATGTCAAATCAAATTTTATCAGTCACATGCGCCGAATACAAAAGGTGTAGACCTTACAGTGAAATGCTTATTTACGAGCCCCTAATCAACAGTGCAGTTTCAAAACAATACAGAGAAGAATAAGAGATAAAAGTAACAAGCAATACAGGGGGGTGCCGGTACAGAGTACAGAGGTGCCGGTACAGAGTCAATGTGCGGGGGGCACCGGTTAGTTGAGGTAATATGTACATGTAGGTAGAGTTATTAAAGTGATTATGTAGTACGACTCGATCTTAGTCCTGTATTGACACTTTTCCTGTTTGATGGTTCGTTGAAGGGCATAGCGGGATTTCGTATACGCTTCAAGGTTGGAGTCCCTCTCCTTGAAAGTGGTAGCTTTAGCCTTTAGCTCAGTGAGGATGCTGCCTGTAATCCATGGCTTCTGGTTGGGGTATGTACGTATGGTCACTGTGGGGACAACGTCGTCGATGCACTCATTGATGATGCCAATTACAGATGTGGTGTACTCCTCAATGCCATTGGAGGAATCTCAGAACATATTCCAGTCTGTGCTAGCAAAACAGTCCTGTAGCTTAGCATCTGCTTCATCTGACCACTTTTTTTTATGATCTAGTCACTGGTGCTTCCTGCTTTAATTTCTGCTTGTAAGCAGGAATCAGGAGGATGGAATTATGGTCAGATTTGCCAAATTGAGGGCGAGGGAGAGCTTTGTATGCAGCTCTGTGTGTGGAGTATAAGTGGTCCAAAGTAATTTTCCTTCTGGTTGCACATTTAACATGCTGATAAAAATTAGGAAAAACTGATTTAAGTTTCCCTGCATTAAATGCCCCGGTTAATAGGAGCGCTGCCTCTGGGTGAGCGTTTTCTTGTTTGCTTATTGCGGAATACAACTCATTCAATGCTATCTTAGTGCCAACCTCTGACTGAAGTGGTATGTAAACAGCAACGAATAATACAGATGAGAACTCTCTCGGTAGGTAGTGTGGTCTACAACTTATCATGATATACTCAACCTTAGGGAGCAATAGCTTGAGACTTTCTTAGATATAGTGCACCAGCTGTTATTTACAAAAATACATAGTCCGCCGCCCCTTGTCTTACTAGACGCTGCTATTCAATCCTGCCGGTACATCGTATAACCAGCCAGATGTATGTTGATATTGTCGTCATTCAGCCACGACTCCGTGAAGCATAAGATGTTACCGTTTTTAATGTCCCATTGGTAGTTTAATTTACCCCATAACTCTTCGATTTTATTGTCCAAAGATTGCATGTTTGCTAGCAGAATTGAGGTTAGTGGGGGTTTATTCGAAATCTCAGAAGGCAGCCCACTCTCCGGCCTCTCTTTTTCCGCCTCCTCTTCACACAGATCACATCAAGGGTGTCGGGCCTGTTCCCAAGAGAGCCGTATATCCTCCGCCTCGGGCTCATCAGAGTTGTGAAAGAAGAAAAAGGATTCTGTAGTCCGTGGTGGGTAATCGCAGCCCTGATGTCTAGAAGTTATTTTCTGTCATAAGAGATGGTAGCGGCAACATTATTTACAAAATGAGTAAAAAAAGAAGCTACAAACAACACAGATAAACAAATAAAAAAACATAGACGTAAAACGTCTGCCTTCTGCTCCGGCGCCATCGTCATATCTGAGCTTGGAGTTCAAAACAGTTAACCTAAGCTAGCAGTCTTACTTAAACATTCAATGAAAGTTTTAAGGAAGTTATTTAAAAACCTCCAAATATCCTTTACATTTTGTTCAAAAATATTCAGAACATAATAACCTATAATTTCATTCTCAAAACGTTAATAAAACCTCCCTGTCACACCTACTCCTGCTCTCTCCCTTCGGCACTCGACGTCACCGGTCTACTAACCACTGGCCTTGGCAACCCATATTGTGCACACCTGCTCCCCATCGTTAAGCACACCTGGACTTCATCACCACCCTGATTACCTTCCCTACATATAGCCCTCACCAACCTCAGTCATCAGGCTGTGTTGGTTCTGCTTTCATGTCCAGACACGGCTCTTGTTTTTGTAAAGCGCTATGTTTGTTATTATTAAACTCACCATCTGCACATACTTTCCTGACTTCCTGCGGTCTTTGTTACACTCCCAGTAAAACCTTCTGGGAATCATAGTAAAACGTTATCCGAACCTCCCTGTAACCAAAACATTTACATTCCCAGAACAGGCAAAATGTGTACTTCAGTTCTCAAAACTGTTTTACTGGTTATGAAACGTGTGGCTTCATTCTCAGAACCAATGGGAAACCAACATCTTACATTCCCACAACTTCCAAGGAGCCTAATGTGCTAGCTATAATGCTCATATGGATGTTTTGGTTCAGTTTAGGGATTTAGACTGAAACCCCGAAGATGGTTCACTTTGGGTACACAGTTTATGCCCAATTCAAGGACAAGCTAGCCTAGCACTCACATGCTAAAGTGAGTGCCTCCATTTCAATCATTGACTGTGCAACACAGAATACTGTATTACAGGCCAGTGGGACATTCCAGAAAGCAGGATTATTACATTACCATGGAGCTAAACAGCCACATATAACTCTTGATTGTCTGGTTGATTAAGAAAGCAACATGTGTATGTTGGTTGCTGTTGTCAACTCAATTATACCTTACAAATTTTAAGTGAATATTTCTCCAGAAGATTAAGTTATTTCAAGCACTTTTGGACAATTGGCTGGCAATCTCTTTGATCAAGCTATCTGGAACAGCCCCCAGTGCCGTGAAAATGTAAACAGGGTAACATTCAATGCAGCAGTGCTGTTCACTCATTTTAAAAGTCATTTTAGTTGTTTAGCAGATGCTGTTATCCAGAGCGACTTACATTGCATTCATCCTAAAACAGCTTGGGAAACAACCACATATCTCCATAATAGTAAGTCAATTTGTCCTCAATGAAGTAGCTATCAGCAAAGTCAGTGCTATTAGGAGCTAAAACCTTTTTTAGAAATGGGGGCGGTAAAGTAGCCAGGCAATAATGAATGGTTCTAATTAATTTCCCTGCCATCATATTTTAGAGAAACAAAAGTAGGCTATGATACTACACACGTGGCTTCACCAAAAGTGGGAGACCGTTCCATCAGGTAAATGGGCAATACAATTTCCATTTCATGTGGGCGTATAGTAGACACTTTATCAAAACACATATCACCTAATATGTCTTGTGTGTTAATGACAATACCTAAAAGCTAGAGCCAGGACGATACCAGTGGTGCAATATTTTTTCCATGGCAAAAATGAAAACACGAAGAAGACCTGGCTGCTCAGTGAAACGTCCTGTCCTGATTTGTCATAGACACTTGCTAAAAAACTGTCACGCCCTGACCTTAGATTCTCTGTTTTTCTAAATATTTTGATTAGGTCAGGGTGAGACTAGAGTGGGTACTCTAGTTGTTGTATGTCTAGGGTTTTTGTCATCTAGTGTTTTTGTATGTCTATGTTGGCCTGATATGGTTCCCAATCAGAGACAGCTGTTTCTGATTGGGGATCATATTTAGATAGCCATATTTAGATAGCCATTTGCCCCATTGTAAGTTGTGGGATCTTGGTCTATGTTTAGTTGCCTGTTAGCACTAGTTTGAATAGCGTGTTGGTTGGTTGGTTGGTTGGTTGGTTGGTTGGTTGGTTGGTGTTTTTGTTCATTCATTAAAAAGAGAACGTACGTATACCACGCTGCGCCTTGGTCCGATCCTTATGACGAAAGTGACAAAAACTTTAATGAGCAAGCCTTCCTTCATGACCTGGCCTCTGTAAATTGGTATAGAATCAGCTTGATCCCCTCTATCGAAGAAGCTTGGACCTTCTTTTTTTATATCTTCAGTGAGATTGTTAACAAACACACCCCGATAAAGAAAATGAGAATTAAAAACAGGTTCAGCCCCTGGTTCGACAGTGATCTGGCAGAGTTACTCCACCTCAAGAATTGCATTTGGCGAAAGGCTCGGCACACTCATACTCAGGCTGACTGGCTCTCGTTCAGGCAAATGAGAAATAAGTGCACTCAGTATATCCACAAGGCCAAAGTTAGTTACTTTAAGGAGCAATTCTCTCTCTGTGGCTCTAACCCCAAGAAGTTCTGTAAAACAGTTAAAGACCTGGAGAATAAATCCTCATCTTCACAGCTGCCCATGTCCCTTAATGTTGATGATGTGGAATTTACTGGCAAGAAGCACATGGCTGAGCTCTTTAATCACCACTTCATTAAGTCAGGATTCCTATTTGACTCAGCCATGCCTCCTTGCCTGTCCAACATTTCTTCATCTCCCATCCCTTCTAATGCGACTAGCCCCGATACTCCTCCCTTTTCCCCCTGGCCCACTACAAAGTTTCTCCCTGCAGGTGGTCACTGAGTTCGAGGTGCTAAAGGAGCTAATTAAACTTGACTCCCCTTTTTAACCTGTCTCTCCTCTCTGGTGAGGTTCCCATTGCTTAGAAGACAGCCACGGTGCATCCTTTATTTAAAGGGGAGATCAAGCTGATCCTTACTGTTATAGGCATATTTCTAATTTGCCCTGTTTATCAAAAGTGTTGGAAAAACTTTTCTTGATGTCTATAGTATTCTCTCTGGTATGCAATCTGGTTTCTGCTCAGGTTAGGGAGGTGTCATTGCAACCTTAAGGTCCTCAATGATGTCACCATTGCCCTAGATTCTAAGCAATGTTGTGCTGCTGTTTTTATTGACTTGGCCAAAGCTTTTGATACGGTAGATCAGGTATTCCCGAAATGGGGTACATGTACCCCCAGGGGTACGCACAATGCCGTCGGGGGTACGCCAAATAAAAATATGAAAAAAAGTATAATACATTTTCAAACAGTCCATTAATACATTTGAGTTTTTTTCTCACCTGAGTAGCTTCCAAAAATAGAATTAAACCATCTAGTGTTCAGTGAAATAACACAATGTCAAATACAGGTAGCCTAATCAAATAATTATCATCCAATCACATTAACCGTTACTCTCTTGCTGGAATTCCAGTAATGGTCCGTATGTAGCCAAACGTAGCTGCTGCTCATGTTGGTATCTGTACTAATGGCGCAAAAGATATGACAGGGAGACATAGTGGAGTGGTAACGCCCGTGCAAGCAGTTGCTCCCGACGCCACTTGGGTACACTGCAGCATCCACCGAGAGGCTCTTGCTGCCAAGGGAATGCCTGACAGCTTGAAAGACGTTTTGGACACTACAGTGAAAATGGTTAACGTTGTTAAAGCAAGGCCCCTGAACTCTCGTGTATTTTCTGCACTATGCAATGATGTGGGCAGCGACCACATAACGCCTTTTACAACATTCAGAACTGCGCTGGTTATCAAGGGGCAAAGTATTGACACGTTTTTTTTTAATTGAGAGACGAGCTCAAAGTTTTCTTTACTGACCATAATTTTCACTTGTCAGACTGCTTGCATGATGACGAGTTTCTCACACGACTGGCCGGGTTGTGACAAAAACTCACACTCATTCTTATGTTTAATAAATGTATAGCGTGTGTGTGGCAGGCTTACAATGGTGGCAAAAAACAACATTTCAGAGTGCACTGACCCTGGTGCAAGAGGGGGTCGCAGCTGGAGGTTGAATGTTTGAAGGGGTATGGGACTATAAAAAGTTTGGGAACTACTGCGGTAGACAGTAGTTCAATCTGGACCCTCTCTTTCTAAAATTATCCACCGCCATTGTTGCAAGCCCTATTACTCGCCTGTTCAACCTCTCTTTCGTATCACCCGAGATTCCTAAAGATTGGAAAGCTGCCGCAGTCATCCCCCTCTTCAAAGGGGGTGACACTCTAGACCCAAACTGTTACAGACCTATATCCATCCTGCTCTGCCTCTTCGAAAGCCAAGTTAACAAACAGATCACTGACCATTTTGAATCCCACCGTACATTTTCCGCTGTGCAATCCGGTTTCAGAGCTGGTCACGGGTGCACCTCAGCTCAAGGTCCTAAACAATATCATAACCGCCATCGATAAAATACAGTATTGTGTGCAGCCATCTTCATCGACCTGGCCAAGGCTTTCGACTCTGCCAATCACTGTATTCTTATCGGCAGACTCAACAGCCTTGGTTTCTCAAATGACTGCCTTGCCTGATTCACCAACTACTTCTCTGATAGAGTTGGGTGTGTCAAGTCGGAGGCCTGTTGTCCGAACCTCTGGCAGTCTCTATGGGTTTACCACAGGGTTCAATTCTCAGGCCGACTCTTTTCTCTGTATATATCAATGATGTGCTGCGGGTGATTCCTTGATCCACCTCTACGCAGACGACACCATTCTGTATACATTTGGCCCTTCTTTGGACACTGTGTTAACAAACCTCCAAACGAGCTTCAGTGCCATACAACACTCCTTCCGTGGCCTCCAACTGCTCTTAAATGCTAGTGAAACTAAATGCATGCTCTTCAACCGATTGCTGCCCGCACTAGCTCGACTAGCATCACTACTCTGGACGGTTCTGATTTAGAATATGTGGACAACTACAAGTACCTAGGTGTCTGGCTAGTCTGTAAACTCTCCTTCTAGACTCATATTAAGCATCTCCAATCCAAAAGTAAATCTAGAATCGGCTTCCTATTTTGCAATAAAGCCTCTTTCACTCATGCTGCCAAACATACCCTTGTAAAACTGACTATCCTACCGATCCTCGACTTTGGCGATGTCATTTACAAAATAGCCTCCAACACTCTACTCAGCAAACTGAATACAGTCTATCACAGTGCCATTCATTTTGTCACCAAAGCCCCATATACCACCCACAACTGCGAACTGTATGCTCTCGACGGCTGGCCTTCGCTACATATTTGTTGCCAGACCCACTGGCTCCAGGTCATCTATAGGTCTTTGCTAGGTAAAGCTCCGCCTTATCTCAGCTCACTGGTTACCAAAACAACACCTACCCGTAGCATGCACTCCAGCAGGTATATCTCAATGGTCATCCCCAAAGCCAACACCTGCTTTGGCCGCCTTTCCTTACAGTTCTCTGCTGCCAATGACTGGAACGAATTGCAAAAATCACTGAAGTTGGAGACTTATATCTCCCTCACTAACTTTAAGCATCATCTATCTGAGCAGCTTACTGATCACTGCAGCTGCACACAGCCCATCTGTAAATAGCCCATCCAACTACCTGCCTCATCCTCATATTGTTTTTATTGACTTTTTTTTGCTCTTTTGCACACCAGTATTTCTACTTGCACATCATCATCTGCACATCTGTCACTCCAGTGTTCATTTGCTAAATTGTAATTGCTTTGCTACTATTGGCCTATTTATTGCCTTACCTCCTTACTCCATTTGCACAACCTATATATAGATTTTTCTATTGTGTTATTGACTGTACTTTTGTTTATCCCATTTGTAACTCTGTTGTTTTTTTGTCGTGCTGTTTTGCTTTATCTTGGCCAGGTCGCAGTTGCAAATGAGAACTTGTTCTCAACTGCCTACCTGGTTATATAAAGGTGAAATAAAAATAAAATAAAAAAGACCATACCATTCTTGTGGGCAGGCTAAGGACTATTGGTGTTTCTGAGGGGTCTTTGGCCTGGTTTGCTAACTATCTCTCTCACAGAGTGCAGTGTATAAAGTCAGAACATCTGCTGTCTCAGCCACCACCTGTCACCAAAGGTGTACCCCAAGGCTCGATCCTAGGCCCCACGCTCTTCTCAAATTACATCAACAACATAGCTCAGGCAGTAGGAAGCTCTCTCATCCATTTATATGCAGATGATACAATCTTACACTCAACTGGCTTCTCCTCAGATTGGTTAAACGCTCTACAACAAAGCTTTCTTAGTGTCCAACAAGCTTTCTCTGCCCTTAACCTTGTTCTGAACACCTCCAATACAAAGGTCATGTGGTTTTGTAAGAAGATTGCCCCTCTCCCCACAGGTGTGATTACTACCTCTGAGCGATTAGAGCTTGAGGTAGTCACCTCATACAAGTACTTGGGAGTATGGCTAGACGGTACACTGTCCTTCTCTCAGCACATATCAAAGCTGCAGGCTAAAGTTAAATCTAGACTTGGTTTCCTCTATCGTAATCGCTCATCTTTAACCCCAGCTGCCAAACTAATCCTGATTCAGATGACCATCCTACCCCTGCTAAATTATGGAGATGTTATTTATGGATTGGCAGGTAAGGGTGCTCTCGAGAGGCTAGATGTTCTTTACCATTCGGCCATCAAATTTGCCACCAATATAGCACCTTATAGAACACATCACTGCACTCTATACTCTTCTGTAAACTGGTCAGCTCTGTATACCTGTCGCTTATTTATAAAACCCTCTTAAGCCTCACTCCCCCCTATCTGAGATATCTACTGCTGCCCTCATCCTCCACATACAACACCTGTTCTGCCAGTCACATTCTGTTAAAGGTCCCCAAAGCACACACACCCCTGAGTTGCTCGTCTTTTTAGTTCGCTGCAGCTAGCGACTGGAACGAGCTGCAACAGACACTCAAACTGGACATCATTCAAAGACTCAATCAGTCTCACTGACAGTTGTGGATGCTTTGCATGATGTATTGTTGTCTCCACCTTCTTGCCCTTTGTGCTGTTGTCTGTGCCCAATAATGTTTGTACCATGTTTTGTGCTGCTACCATGTTGTGCTGCTGCCATGTTGTGTTGCTACCATGCTGTTGTCATGTTGTGTTGCTACCATGGTGTGTTGTCCTGTATTGCTGCCATGCTATGTTGTCGTCTTAGGTCTCTCTTTGTGTAGTGTTGTGTTGTCTCTCTTGTCGGGATGTGTGTTTTATTTAATACATTTTCATTTTTAATCCCAGCCCCCACTCCCTCGAGGCCTTTTGACTTTTGGTAGGCCGTCATTGTAAATAAGAATTGGTTCTTAACTGAATTGCCTAGTTAAATAAAGGTTAAATTAAATACAATTAAGAAGATTGTTCCTTTAAAAACCTGCTGTATGTAAAATATTGTGACTGGATGAAAACTTGATGTTTGTTTCCAACATTAGGGCTGTTGAATCCGCTTCGCGTTTTGTTTCCTTGCCGTGATATTAACAAGTATCTTAATACTGGTATCGTCACGGACCTACTAAAAACAGTAACCTCTTTTGAGGAGCCATGGAAAGAAGCAGAGGAGGCTGGTGGGAGGACCTGAAGGAGAACGGGATCATTGTAATGGCTGGAATGGAATTAATGGAACGGTATCAAACACATCAAACACATGGACACCACATGTTTGACTCCATTCCATTGATTCCTTTCCAGCCATTACAATGAGCCCATCCTCCGATAGCTTCTCCCACCAACCTCCCCTGGAATGAAGGTATTCTCCTATCTCCTGTCTAGTTCCAGTTTCCATCTAGTACTCTTTCAGAGGTCTCTTAAGTACACCTGAAGAGAGAGAACCAGCTGCACCAGCTGCTGATAGTGTATAACATCAGATAAAACCAGGGGTGAAAGTCCACACACACACTCCATTCACAGGGACAAGCAATGGGTAGCTACAGTAACAGACTGCTAAATTGGCCATTTTTTGTTTGTTATCTAACCGGGTGTGTAAACAGTCAGTAACACATGGCTCAAGCAACATCTCTATGGATTTTCTTCCCGGTAGACTCTGGTTGGCTCTGATTGACCATGCTCAGCCAGGACTGAAAAGCTGAGGTGTTGAGGTACTGTAGGTGTTGAGTGGGCGCCAGCTTGCCACAATGTTCATAAGAGGTGAACGCTTGATCCATAATACCAGGGAGGGAAGATGGGCTGAAGAAGTATCTGTGTTGTTGCTAAAGCCCAGAATCTCTGTATGGCCACTTTCTATTCCATTCTCTCTCCTTTCCTCTCTATTTCTCTGTCTCTGTCTCTGTCCCTGCCTCTCATTTCCCCTCTATTTCTCTGTCTCTCTCTTTCTCTCCTTTCCTCTCTATTTCCCTCTCTCCCTCTCCTTTCCCCTCTATTTCTCTGTCTTTCTCCCTTTCCCCTCTATTTCCCTCTCTCTTCCTCTCCTTTCCCTCTATTACCCTGTCTCTCTCCCTATCATTTCCCCCTGTTTCTTTCCCTCTCATTTCCCCTCTATTTCCCTCTCTCCCTCTCCTTTCCCCTCTATTTCTCTGTCTTTCTCCCTTTCCCCTCTATTTCCCTCTCTCCCTCTCCTTTCCCTCTATTTCTCTGTCTCTCTCTCCCTTCCCCTCTATTTCTCTCTCTCCCTCTCCCTTCCCCTCTATTTATCTTTCTCCCTTTCCCTTCCCCTCTATTTCTCTCTCTCTCCCTCTCCCTTCCCCTCTATGTCTCTGTCTCTCTCCCTCTCCCTTCCCCTCTATGTCTCTGTCTCTCTCCCTCTCCCTTCCCCTCTATTTCTCTCTCTCTCCCTCTCCCTTCCCCACTAAGTCTCTGTCTCTCTCCCTCTCATTTCCCCTCTATTTCTATGTCTCTCTCCCTCTCCTTTCCCCTCTATTTCTCTGTCTCTCTCCCTCTCCCTTCCCCTCTGTCTCTGTCTCTCTCCCTCTCCCTTCCCGTCTATGTCTATGTCTCTCTCCCTTTATTCATTATATTCATTCAATGCCTCATCCTCCTATTGTTTCTGTGTAAACAAGCTGTATGTTTCATTTAAGACACCTCTCCTTTCTCTGTTTCTTTCTCTGTTTCTTTCTCTCCAAGAAAGTGTCTCTCCCTCACTCTTCCCTTTTCCCTCCCTTTCTCTTGTCTCGCTTTCATTTTGCCTGCATCCTTCCCTTCTCACGCCAACTCTTTCTGTGTAAACAAGTTGTACCTTCCTTACCAAGACCCCCCTTCAATCTCGCTCTCTCTCTTTAATCCCCCCTCTCTCTCTGTAATTCTCCCCCTCTGTCTCTCTATCTCTCTCTAACCCCCCCCTCTCTATTTCTCGTTCTCCGACTCTTTGCAAGTTGGAAGAGAACCAGACATCTGAAGCCTGTCTATGAATAAACAAAGATGTCACTGTCAGAGTGATTATGTTTCATTATACTGGAAATGAAGGGCAGTGTCGTCTGGCGCCTCACGATCAATAGCCCCTCTGAAGTGTGTTTGCATTCATGCCTGGCTGCTTGAATGGCAGTTTATAAGAACCTAGTCTCCTCTTTAAAGTTGTAGTCTGGGATTGGTACCTCCATGTTTGTGCATGGATGCCTTTAAGGGTTTATTTAAAGCTAGGAAACATCAGAATAAGCCATAGGGACTATACAGTAGGTATGCTTTGTTTTTGATCATCAACACTCAATTATACAATTATTTCAACATATACTGCATGCAGTCTTGACATTGCACATGTGGCAATGATAGATGTGGTCTAGAGTAGTTACCTGTCCTAATTCAAAAGTTAGATAGACAAATGTATTTTATTGTCTAATCAGTGTCAACATATTTCAGTAAACTGAAATATCCAAATACTGTACTAACTGTAAGCTACTGTAGTGTACTAACTTTAAGCTACTGTAGTGTAGTGTATTAACTGTAAGCTACTGTAGTGTATTAACTTTAAGCTACTGTAGTGTATTAACTTTAAGCTACTGTAGTGTATTAACTTTAAGCTACTGTAGTGTACTAACTGTAAGCTACTGTAGTGTATTAACTTTAAGCTACTGTAGTGTACTAACTGTAAGCTACTGTAGTGTACTAACTTTAAGCTACTGTAGTGTATTAACTTTAAGCTACTGTAGTGTATTAACTTTAAGCTACTGTAGTGTACTAACTGTAAGCTACTGTAGTGTACTAACTGTAAGCTACTGTAGTGTACTAACTTTAAGCTACTGTAGTGTATTAACTTTAAGCTACTGCAGTGTACTAACTGTAAGCTACTGTACTGTATTAACTTTAAGCTACTGTACTGTATTAACTTTAAGCTAATGTAGTGTATTAACTTTAAGCTAATGTACTGTATTAACTTTAAGCTAATGTAGTGTATTAACTTTAAGCTAATGTACTGTATTAACTTGAAGCTAATGTAGTGTATTAACTTTAAGCTACTGTAGTGTACTAACGTTAAGCTACTGTAGTGTACTAACTTTAAGCTACTGTAGTGTACTAACTTTAAGCTGCTGTAGTGTACTGTATTAACTTTAAGCTACTGTAGTGTATTAACTTTAAGCTACTGTAGTGTACTAACTGTAAGCTAGTGTACTGTATTAACTTTAAGCTACCGTAGTGTAGTGTACTTACTGTAAGCTACTGTAGTGTACTAACTGTAAGCTACTGTAGTGTACTTACTGTAAGCTACTGTAGTGTACTAACTGTAAGCTACTGTAGTGTACTAACTGTAAGCTAGTGTACTGTATTAACTTTAAGCTACTGTAGTGTAGTGTACTTACTGTAAGCTACTGTAGTGTACTAACTGTAAGCTACTGTAGTGTATTAACTTTAAGCTAATGTAGTGTAGTGTATTAACTGTAAGCTACTGTAGTGTACTAACTGTAAGCAACTGTAGTGTATTAACTTTAAGCTAATGTAGTGTAGTGTATTAACTGTAAGCTACTGTAGTGTACTAACTGTAAGCTACTGTAGTGTACTTACTGCAAGATACTGTAGTGTACTAACTGTAAGCTACTGTAGTGTACTAACTGTAAGCTACTGTAGTGTACTAACTGTAAGCTACTGTAGTGTAGTGTACTAACTGTAAGCTACTGTAGTGTAGTGTACTAACTGTAAGCTAGTGTAGTGTATTAACTTTAAGCTACTGTAGTGTAGTGTATTAACTGTAAGCTACTGTAGTGTATTAACTTTAAGCTACTGTAGTGTACTAACTGTAAGCTACTGTACTGTATTAACTTTAAGCTACTGTAGCGTAGTGTATTAACTGTAAGCTACTGTAGTGTACTAACTGTAAGCTACTGTAGTTTATTAACTTTAAGCTAATGTAGTGTAGTGTATTAACTGTAAGCTACTGTAGTGTACTAACTGTAAGCTACTGTAGTGTACTTACTGCAAGATACTGTAGTGTACTAACTGTAAGCTACTGTAGTGTACTAACTGTAAGCTACTATAGTGTACTAACTGTAAGCTACTGTAGTGTAGTGTACTAACTGTAAGCTAGTGTAGTGTATTAACTTTAAGCTACTGTAGTGTAATGTACTAACTGTAAGCTAGTGTAGTGTATTAACTGTAAGCTACTGTAGTGTATTAACTTTAAGCTACTGTAGTGTACTAACTGTAAGCTACTGTACTGTATTAACTTTAAGCTACTGTAGTGTAGTGTATTAACTGTAAGCTACTGTAGTATATTCACTTTAAGCTACTGTAGTGTATTAACTGTAAGCTACTGTAGTGTGCTAACTGTAAGCTACTGTAGTGTATTAACTTTAAGCTACTGTAGTGTACTAACTGTAAACTAATGTAGTGTACTAACTGTAAGCTACTGTAGTGTATTAACTTTAAGCTACTGTAGTGTAGTGTATTAACTGTAAGCTACTGTAGTGTACTAACTGTAAGCTAGTGTAGTGTATTAACTTTAAGCTACTGTAGTGTAGTGTATTATCTTTAAGCTACTGTAGTGTACTAACTGTAAGCTACTGTAGTGTATTAACTTTAAGATACTGTAGTGTAGTGTATTAACTGTAAGCTACTGTACTGTATTAACTTTAAGCTACTGTAGTGTACAAACTGTAAGCTACTGTACTGTACTAACTGTAAGCTACTGTAGTATAGTGTACTAACTGTAAGCTACTGTAGTGTACTCACTGTAAGCTACTGTAGTGTACTAACTGTAAGCTACTGTAGTGTAGTGTAATCAACCCCATCTTCCAGGTAATGTAGAGTCAACTGCAAGATGAGAAGTCCCTAATTTGACATGGGACAGTCTCCTCTTAATCATTCCTAAGCAGTGTTATTTGAAAAGCTCCTGTTATACTAATAGCAGAGTAGTAATTGGTATGCTGTTAGTGCCTGTCCCCTTGGTGTTCCCTGATGATGTTTCTAATCCTTTTGGATGTTGCCATATGACTGTTTTGAAGTCAGTTTTCTGGGCAATTACTAGACAACTGGTTTATTAACGCAGGCAGACATACATCTCACGGCTGATCTAAGTTACTGTGTTATTGGATTTCCACACAAGTCTAACTGTACTCTAATTTCCCCCCCCAAAATAAAGTAATTGGATTATTCCTATCGGCTCCAAACGCATCATGTCATTTAGCTGCCACGCTTACACAGAAGAGGGATTTTCCGGGGAACAAGAGGAGCCTGGGCTGGTGATGTCACATTCCCTGAGACCTGGGGTGCAACTCAATACTCTCATGTTGCTTCCTCTCCTAGTCTCCCCTGCACTACATTGTGGCACCACCAGGAGTTGGGGCCACACCAGCAGTTGGGGGCACCACCAGGAGTTGGGGGCACCGCTAGGAGTTGCTCCTCTGCACTACATTGTGGCACCACTAGGAGTTGGGGGCACCACCAGGGGTTGGGGGCACCACCAGGAGTTGGGGGAACAACCAGGAGTTGGGGGCACCACCAGGAGTTGGGGGCACCACTAGGAGTTGGGGGCACCACTAGGAGTTGGGGGCACCAGCAGGAGTTGGGGACACCACCAAGAGTTGCTTCCTCTCCTAGACTCCTCTGCACTATATTGAGGCACCACCAGGGGTTGGGGGCACCACCAAGAGTCAGGGGCAACAGCGGGACAGTTTGTTTAGGGAATGTAAAAATGTATTATATATATTTTAAATAATCACAGAATGTAAATAATCACAGAATGTGACTTCAACTTAATCCTTGACTTTAAGTTTTACAAGGTGGACCGGCAGTATGCCCCCCTGCATCCATCATTTTTTTTCCTGTAACATGCTTCTGTGCCAGTCTTTATGGTGTGGGGAAATCAGTTTCAATGATTGGCACCTGCTTGGGATAGAATTGCAGTGGGCACATTGCAGCCTTGGGAGAGGGACTACAACTCTCCATAGAGCTGCCCTCCAAAACATCTCATATAGCTGTTCTGGTTTTCTAGTATGGTGACTTTATTGACTGACAGGGGTTGGATGTTCCCATAGGATAACCCTTTGAATAACCCTTGTTTGGTTCCTGGTAGAACCCTTTTGAGTTCCATGTAGAACCTTTTCCACAGAGGGTTCTACATTGAACCCAAAAGAGTTCTACCTGGCACCAAAAATGGTTCTCTTATGGGGCTAGCCGAAGGACCCTTTTGGAACCCTTTTTATAAGAGTGTAGTCTTCATACAACACTTTACTAAAGGTTGACTTCATTCCACAGTTCAATCATTAGTGAGTCACCACTGCTTTACATATCTGGAGACAAACTACTATTAAACAACTAAGTTACTGCTTACTTCAACGTAGACTTTGTTAGAAGATAAACCATTCTGTCTGCTTCGTGTATAAGTCTATGAACCTATCTAACTTCAGAGTATATTAGCTTTGAGGAAATATCAGCCATCAGAATTTCTCACTGTTCATAGGAGAAGAGGAGGTTGGGGAGTCCACATCTTTAATTAACACTGTTCCTTAACGTTGTACGAGGCTCCAACAATAATAATTGAGTGCATTAGAATTTATCTCCAGGAAAGCTGTTGGCAGCAATCCAGTAGCTAATTAAAACAAGGTAAAAATGGATTTTGTGAAATACAACTTGCCATCTCTTAATTCTCCAATCGAGATCCATTTTCTCACCCATTCACACATGCTCTCCAAGGCATGAGAAGACACATGGATGTGGGCTTGGCCTAATACAACTGCTCCAAATATGTCAAAACTGCACAGTGATTCAATACACACTGTAGACCACAGTTTCCTGTCTAATTCCAGAGGCTGCTCTGATGTGGTTTCTCTGACCTACAATTCTAACGTTACAGACATTACTGCAGTTTACAGAATGTTTAACTTGTTAATTCTAGGCCTGATGAAAATGAAGTTTCTGTTTGTAGTATGGGTCATGACAGATTTTATATTAGGCACAGAGCATGTTTAAATGTGAAGCATCCGGTTGGAATCTCCACTCCCCACCAAATATGGTGAAGAGAGGAAGCCCAGTGGCCGGCAGTGGGAGAGAATGGAGCGAAATGGAACTGGGCCGATGTTCTGCTGATTTTCTCATCAAAGATCTCAGTACAGTTTTCTGTTTCCAAAAGTAGAATGTGTTACGAACAGAGTGCACTAAGTCTTGTAGTCGTAACCCTTTGCCAAAGTTTCTAAACTTTGTATTGTTTTCAAGGAGTGCAAGGGTGAATTGTGTTATTGCACACGTGCACTTCACAGAGAAGGCGTTCCCTAACGGAAATGCAAATAAATACTACAACGCTCCAATAGGATCTCGCTAGGTCATGCTTGACTCTGCCCACCTCCTTGCTTGTTCTGTCCGCTATGTTTCATTTGCTCCACATAGAAAATGACTCAGATGAACTATCTTGGGTTAGTTAATAATATCTTTGCTAATAGGCCTATATTTTATTTAACTAATCAACCAATGATCAAGCCCTTGATGAGTTCTATCAGGTGTGTTATTAGTACTGGGTTGGGACAGAAATGTGCACTCTTGTGTGACCCCAGGATTGAAAAACACTGTCTCTAACAAAAAGACAATCTTTAAGAGACTGATATAACAAAAACAAAAAAACATTTGTTCGATGTTATTTCGAATCCTGGAAGTCACAATTCACAATGATTTCATCACTCGGATCACAATACTTGGCTTTGCCGCTGTATAAATGCAAGCCCAAATGGAATAAGATTAAGATTCGTGTGTGGCTCACACGCTCCACTATAGGAGTGGTTGGGGAAAATGACAGCTTAATTGCCTGTTACTTCATCACGTCTATAAACGCTCCACATCGTAAATGACATGTCTGAGATGTGTTTTTCAATAACCCGCCCCATTCACAGTATGCATGGCACAATACATCGGCATATTCTTATGTGCTGTGCCTCCACCAGGAGAGCCTACTCTTCTGCATGTAGATTCAGTTTTTTGGCTGCAGGCCTAGTAAACATGGGTTCCAAATTGCACTTTATTCCTTTTATAATGCACTATTTTTGACTAGAATAGGGTGCCATTAGGGATACAACCATGAACACATTTCAGTGAGTTATTCTGAGGCAGAAGCTGTTATAAACAGTTATTTACATTGTTCATGTTGATACAGTGGAAGGTTACTGCAGACATAAAGGTTGCTATACGGAAACCCCTTATAAACCAACGTGGAAGAGAGGCTATCTTAAATGGACACTTCGGGATTTTGGCAATGAAGTCCTTTATCTACTTCCCCAGTCAGAGGAACTCGTGGATAGAATGTTTATGTCTCTGTGTGCAGTTTGAAGAAAGTAGCTAACTAGCACTAGTGCAATCACTGGCAGTCTACTACCTATTTCCTTCAAATCCCAAAGTATCCCTTTAAGTGCTCTAAATGGGAGAGTAACAGTGTTCTCTAATTTGCTGTCTGGCTGCACAGCAAAGCACAAATAAAACATAAATAAACATGGCTTTGAGGTATTTCATGTATGAAAACCATTAAGATTGTGTTGACCTGAGTTAAGACAAACTAAAAAAGTAGAGTAGAGTAAAACATCCTAATTAAGTGAGTTAGAGTTCTTGCATTTTTTACGAAATCAATTGATAGTTTAGTTTAGTACCTGTTAGAGACAATAATGCATTCTCAATGTAACCTCTTTGATTTCAAACAGCTATGCAATTCCTGACAACGGAGACATCTTCTCTCGTTGATCATATCAACTCTATGTACAGTGCATTTCGGTTGAGCCCATTGCGGTGGGCTTGATCGAGCGTGTAAACACATTTTTTTGAGCTCTGTGCAATCAGAGGGAGAAGATCATCAATACAAGCAGCCAGTCCTGCAGACACAGGGAACATGTTAACCTCGGCTCTGACCTTGAGAATGTAGATACATAATTCCACATTACAATGCCCGATTTAATCAAGTCATCTGTCCAATAGTAACAGACCATTTTGTGGGCGGAGATACTGTATGTCCCCGGTGTAATGGGACCACTGCTTTGTAATTGGACGGTAAGGAACAGTTTTAAACGGCTAAGTTGTGTTATATAGTGGATAGGATAAGATGTAGATAGACATTCAGTACCAGTCAAACGTTTGGACACACCTACTCATTCAAGGGTTTTATTTATTGTTTGACTGTTTTCTACATTGTAGAATAATAGTGAAGACATCAACACTATGAAATAACACATATGGAATCATGTAGTAACCAAAAAAGTGTTAAACAAATCAAAATATATTTTACATTTGAAATTCTTAAAAGTAGCCACCCTTTGCCTTGTTGACAGCTTTGCCACACGCGTGGCATTCTCTCAAACAGCTTCACCTGGAATGATTTTCCAACAGTCTTGAAGGAGTTCCCACATATGCTGAGACCTTGTTGGCTGCTTTTACTTCACTCTGCTATCCAACTCATCCCAAACCATCTCAATTGGGTTGAGGTCGGGTGATTGTGGAGGCCAGGTCATCTGCAGCAGAGGTACCTCTGTGTCTTCTTTTCCTGTGGCGGTCCTCATGAGATACAGTTCCATCATAGTGCTTGATGTTTTGTTGCGACTGCACTTGAAGAAACTTTCAAAGTTCTTGAAATTTTCCGCATTGACTGACATTCATGTCTTAAATTAATAATGGACTCTCGTTTCTCTTTGCTTATTTGAGCTGTTCTTGCCATAATATGGACTTGGTATTTTACCAAATAGGGCTATCTTCTGTATTGTAATGTTTTAAAAATGGTATAACCTGCCTTAATTCTGCTGGACCCCAGGAAGAGTATCTGGGGTCCAGCTAACTGGGGTTAACCTGTTATTCATGCTGTGTAATAAAACATGTATTATGTGTTATTACATTGTATTATACAATTGATAGTTTGGATCCTGGATGCTGATTGGCTGAAACAGCATTCCAGCCATGTGTATATCAGACAATATGCCATGGTGTAAAGCTAAAATAGTTGTTTACTGTTCTTTTTGAAGTATCACTACTCTGTTTGTGATACACCGAATGGAATCACGAGAGAAAAATGCCAATGTCTGTCCCTATGCCCAGCTTAATATCTCCAAGGATCTAAGAATAACCAATATGAAAGCTCCTGTTGATAATTACACACACACACAGAAAACATTTATAGCTTCCTGCGCTGGGGAATTGTCACCAACATCAGACACACTCACCGGAGTCACACTGGGATGCGTTTCTATGGTGACGTGAGGAGGGGCTGGGGATGTGCAGGATTTAAAAGCTTAATCTCTGTCATGCAGCTGTACTTCTAAACCACCAACATATGCCTGTCACTCTAACAAGGAGCTAATGGTGAACTGTTACCTGAGAATCCTGACTTAGGAGAATCGATCAACACCCAATGAGCTGCTTTTGATGACTACGATTTGCGGCTTAATGGTGGCAATGTCATCTTGGTAATGTTGCTCATCAATCATTCAAATACAACTTCTAGCTGATTGTTGTACAATAAACTAAAGACACAAAACTACATTGTTTACTGACAACCACATAAAAACATATATTTTTTAAATGTTTAACATTTCTCATGACTTTTCTCATTTTGGGTAGGCCTATTTAAATAGCAGATACATTCCATTATGTTCATTTGAAAACCAAATCTAAATGACACATTAAGAAAGTTACATTTCCCAAGAGCTATTATGGCATAGGAGGAGTTTATTTCAATGTGTAGCCAGCCGTCTGATCCAAAGTGCCCAGCAAACATTGAACAGTGTCGTCCCTTCAAGGTTCTCCTTTGGTTATTTGAGAACCACATCCACGGAACCAAATTAGCTGGGTGTTATTTGTTGAGAGGCAAATCTTCCATCTGTCTAGTTCAGGGGTGTCAGACACCTTGTCGTTGTAAAACAGATGTCAAGAATTCTGTTCATGATTTCTGTGTCTGGGGCTGCTGCAGTTCAATGTGTTTGTTAAACAAGTGGTCAGACACTATTAACCATTATTAACCTCTGACCTTGAGACTCACACCAAGGCGTCTACACAGGCCTCTGGAAAAAAGAGACATGAAACCATCTCATCATATAAGAAAATGCCCCATTTCCACATATCAGGAAAAGTCTGCAGCAACACTAAATACTAATATGACGCCTTCCCAGTAAAAGAGGTAGTATACTTCTTCTAACGAGACCTTGAAGAAAAAACTCAAGGTTCAATGTAGACGTTTTTAGCTCAACATCAAATCATTTCTGGGAAACAATTCATTAAGTACCTTACTGGGATTGTTTTCAATTCAAATTGACAAAAAGAAACATAAATAGCATATTAGCAAGAGCAATGCCTCAAGCAATAATGTATTAAGGACTTTCTGGGAGTGGTCTGAGTGGGGAGGGGAAAATTGAAAACTAGCTGTTATTGGCAGAGAAGTTTGGAACTTCCTTTCTTATTGGTCAAAACTCCATCCCACCAAAACAGGCTGAAATTTCAGGTGGTCTTTTCTAACAGCTCTTACACTAAAAGGAGATTGCCATCATTTTCACAATTTCACAGTATTATTCAACCTCATAGTGTGGAAATATACACTGAGTGTACAAACCATCTTAATATTGAGTTGCACCTCTCTCATTTTGCCCTCAGAACAGCCTTAATTCATCGGGACATGAACTCTACAATGGTGGACCATTCTTGATACACACGGGAAACTGCTGAGCGTGAAAAACCCAGCAGCGTTGTAGTTCTTGACACAAATCGGTGCGCCTGGCACCTATTACCATACCCTGTTCAAAGGCACTTAAATCTTGTGTCTTGCCCATTCACCCTCTAAATGGCACACATGCACAATCCATGTCTCAATTTTCTCCAGGCTTAAAATCCTTCTTTAACCTGCCTCCTCCCCTTCATCAACACGGATTGAAGTGTATTTAACAAGTGACATCAGCAAGGGATTATATCTTTCACCTGGATTCACCTGGTCAGTCTATGTCATGGAAAGAGCAGGAGTTGTTAATGTTTTGTACACTCGTGCATATGAAACACAGAAACATCACATGTTGGACTATACTGGACCTTTAAGGAGAAACACATTGAACACTATCAACACCACACATACACATTATACAACTATAGCAGTGTTTAACCCTATCAACACTACACTTACACACTATACAACTATAGCAGTGTTTAACCCTATCAACACTACACATACACATTATACAACTATAGCAGTGTTTAACCCTATCAACACTACACTTACACATTATACAACTATAGCAGTGTTTAACCCTATCAACACTACACTTACACATTATAAAACTATAGCAGTGTTTAACCCTATCAACACTACACTTACACACTATACAACTATAGCAGTGTTTAACACTATCAACACTACACTTACACACTATACAACTATAGCAGTGTTTAACACTATCAACACTACACTTACACACTATACAACTATAGCAGTGTTTAACCCTATCAACACCACACATACACATTATACAACTATAGCAGTGTTTAACCCTATCAACACTACACTTACACACTATACAACTATAGCAGTGTTTAACCCTATCAACACTACACATACACATTATACAACTATAGCAGTGTTTAACCCTATCAACACTACACTTACACACTATACAACTATAGCAGTGTTTAGCCCTATCAACACCACACATACACATTATACAACTATAGCAGTGTTTAACCCTATCAACACTACACTTACACACTATACAACTATAGCAGTGTTTTTTCCGACTCGCTGAAATGACCAGGCTGATGTAACTGTTATCAGGCGATGAATCATATTTTAACTGGAGGGCCATTATAGCAACACTCATCTCATTGCTGTTTGGGAGAGCTATAACGCTATCATTACTGCTGTAGTGCATCCAGCACTCAGCACACACCACTACAGCAAGCCCCTGTGGTTGTCGACAGAGGCCTCTGTGTCAGTAACTGTAATTGAGAGCATTTTCTGTGGCTTTCTGAGTACAGAACCTGAAACAATGGCTGAAAATGAGACCCACTCTATTCCCTGATTCACTTTGCTCCCTACTCAACTACACCTCTCTCATACCACAGTCATTACACTGTGATTATTAGGATTAAAGCACCACTCTGACGTTGAGAGCTTTGGTTCGATGATCTAAACTTGTTTCCATTCATCAGATATAAATATGAAGTCAATGAAGGTTGGATTCTAACTGATTCTGACAGGTTAATCATAATGGGTTGAGAGCTCATTGACCCCTGTCCCCGCCCTCGTCCCAGTCCCCGAGAACCTGGCACAACTACTCCACAGAGTTACTAAGACACACAGTATACCACTCAACCAGCACTTACCGTCTGCCACCGACACATCCTTCTCTGTCTTTCTCTTTTTGTCGTTGTTTGTTTTTACCATCAAACCTGCAGACGATCAAAGTCTTTCACTGTTGGTTGCAGTAGTACCCAGTTCACAGAGACTTTTAGTACAAGTCTTTCACTGTAGGTTGCAGTAGTACCCAGTTCACAGAGACTTTCAGTACAAGTCTTTCACTGTAGGTTGCAGTAGTGCCCAGTTCACAGAGACTTTTAGTAGTAAGTCTTTCACTGTAGGTTGCAATAGGGCCTAGTTCACAGACACTTGTCTGTGATGTTTCTCACGGCCAAGGAACAGTGCTCTGATGCTATATTCATAGTCACTATTTTGGTATTTAGAAAATTACTGTTGGTTTTTCCCCCTGGCTGTCTAAGGATGTCTCGCGCTCGCTCTTAAGGGAGTTGGGTACAGCCCGGGGTGTGTGGAGTTTCTTCCCCTGTAAAACACACTCCTATCCCCAGCTGTTTACATCTCCACGACACACGTTTGCTGTTTCCATGGTGATGGGTGTAAAGATAGTTGGGATGTCTCTGAGTTACCGGCACGTAGGGGCTGATTGCCGCGCGACGCCAGCTGGAGAATTAGAGGCAGCACAGGAGAGAGAACTGGCAAAAGGCATATCATTATCACAACGACTGCTATCATTATCGTTGACGATAAGCCGTAGGAGTACAGGGTGATGCTAGATATCTGAATGAAAATGGATCCTTCTTCAATTTGTCAACAGCGTAAAATGGTGTAGCTTGAACAAAGACAATTACAATGCAATTACCTGTGTGAGTCTTATGAAAAAGGATGGACCTTAGTTGGATCAGCGTTGTGCTATAGCCGTTCCCCTATCAAAGACAGTACTTCTCCTGCATTTGTGTGAAGTAAAGAAACAACAATGGTTTAAAAGTTAAATATGTTTATGTGATTTTCTCACATGGCATTTCATTTTACACATCGCTTGGAACGTGATATATGTTGTCATCCTGTTTTACAATTTGACATGTTGTCTTTTTTTATAGCATGCACTTCAGAATGCCAACAAATGCTCCACAGATACAGACTTCGAACTAGAATTGTCCTCACATTAAAAGATACAGAACATGAAGCTGGATCAAGCCCAAGTGACAGTTGTGGACGTAATGGAGAGAAACAGTGTTGGGATACTTTGACTTTCACAAGCAAACCAAGCACTCCACAAGAGACACATAATTACATGTTCTGGATTACAAAAAATAAACACATTTAAATCACTTTTGTCATAGAAGAATAGATACTGATTGGTGTCCCTTGACATTTCAGAGTTAAGCAGCATTGCACTACACAGAGAGTTGTGTGTGTGTGTGTGTGTGTGTGTGTGGAGGGGGGGGGGGGGGGGGGGGGGGGGGGGGGGGGGGTCCTCACTGTGCAGGTCACAGTATTCCAATCCCCCAATTACTGATGGTCAAAATCAACCCTCACTATCAAGTCAATGGAGGGGTGCTTTAGCATTGTCCTGTTATATAGGCTGTACTAGACCAGTGTATCATTTCTTGTGGCAGGTAGCTAAATTCACAGTGCAAATCGGTGTCTTTTGTTTGGGTGTCATTATTGCAAATTGTATCTGATTGTTGGGGTATGGTGTCCAGGATAACACATCTCTACAGGGTACTTTAAGCTTCCTTGTTATGTGTTCAAACTAGCTGGAAGAGTGAAATGGGTCTCTTATAGGTTTTCATTTTTCTGCTTTACAACTGCATGTTGTCTAGATGTTACCCTGGAGTTGAAAACACACGCATGTAAACGCACACCACAGCAATGTCATGGAATCCACCAAAACGTCTAAGGGAAACAAAAGCATTGATGAAACCCTATGTCACATTTATTCAACTTATCCCACGTTATTCTCTCTTCACTGTATATGAAGCAGAATTCACATATTAATACAGTCCATTTTCAGAACACGTAGTGCCTGATGCATCATAATAACACTGATTACGAGGAGGGAAACCACGGAGACTGATTCATCTGGAGGTCTAAGCAGGACCTTGTACCTGGCTCGCAATCCAGAGGACAGATGAGAGAGAAAGGAGCTCCTTGACCCATGTGCTGTATCATGTTATTATTTACAAACACAATATCTAGATAAAGTAGCTGGCCTCGTCTTCCAAGAAGGGTCCTTTTTCTTCTTCTTGTGACAGTTTTATGCTTCACTCAATATCCATGACATTGAGAATCTGGGAAAAAGACAACTTCCCCTATCCCATCTATTCCCAGAATTCCAATTGACCTCAGTCTTGGACAGTTCCTGTTTTCCCAGGCAGCGTCATTGGACCTGACGCTTGTCAGTCAACAATCCTTCACCGATGTGAGTGTTCTGGTTGGTTCACGTCCTTGAGTGACGCTGTGTGATCCAACAGGATCCACACACCAATAGGTCTTGTTAGTCCACTGATTGGCTGAGGACTGCTGTCATTCCAATAGGACACGTAAACAGCTAAACAGAATGTAAAGCAGGTCACATCTCTAAATATCAGAAATGCGTCTCTCTAATGATAATAATCTATAGTCATTATACGAATAACCACATGCAGATTCATGCTATTTTTGTGTTCAGATATTTGCTTCTCATTTACAGTTTATATGTAATGATGAATATATACAAATCGATGGCATTCTATGAAGTCATGATCGTAAACACTCAATCAATGAACAGTATTGCAATGGGAGTAGGGGGTGATTCAATAATTATTTTAATATAGAAATATGGAAAGCGCTGGTCGTGAGCTTTTCGTTTGAATTAGGAGACAGTTTGTGTGTTCAGCAACTGTGAGATGCGTCTGACTATGTGCCAGTTGCTTAGCAACCTTCCTGCTACTAGTATAGACAAAGGATTGGGTGAGGCACATTGCTGAATGGTAATGTCCTCTGTCGTGCGACACACCTGTTAGCATCGGCAACAATTTATGTGAGTAGTAAATTCTCTCATCAATAATGAATTACATTGCTATTAATAAAACAAAAGCTCTGTTTGATAGGACCATCAAAGTCATTCCTGCTGTCTTTTAAAGAATATACAGAAATGTGTGTGTGTGTGTGTGTGTGTGTGTGTGTGTCTAATGTGTGTGTGTGTGTGTGTGTGTCTAATGTGTGTGTGTGTGTGTGTGTGTGTGTCTAATGTGGTGTGTGTGTGTGCACACGCCTGTCAAATGTTTGTGTGTGTATATGAGTGCACATGCACGCATGTGTGTATAAAGCCATGAGTCATGATGCAGAGGGGGTGCCGATGTCATTTCCGTGACTACAATTGTTGAATTACCCCCTTCTGCACACACACTAAAACAAAAGGCCATTAGCCAGAGGTGACCACCAGGGATCAGCAGCACAGTGTTCAGCAGGCAGTTCACATGCCATTCAGAATGACAATGTTACCTTTCCACCAGGGATGTGCCTTCCCCCAGCAATTAAAGAATGCTGCTCTCTGCTTGCGTGAAACCAGTAAAGACAATCTCTTTGCAGTTATCTGTGAGTAAACAATATCAGAGACACTTCAGCTTGGCAACACAGCGATTGACAGTTAAATAAGATCACAGTAAAACATATGAAACAGTAGCAAACCAGCATAGCCCACATGCAGAGAAAACAGAAAAACACTGTTGTGCATTTTATGTTGTGTGTTCAGTCCCCCAGGTGGAGGCCAATGGCACGATGCAGACACACAAGTCCCATGCACAAGTCCCACGGCCCAGGCCCACCGTTTCTAACCTGTCTTCCCTTTAGTTTTTATCTCTCCTTCTCTCTTTCTCACCACACCGCTGGCAGATGATTACACAGGATGATCCATGCAAACAGGATGACCGGGCCAGCCAGAGGCAGGGGAGAGCAACAGGGTGGCAGGTGAGAGCGACAGGGTGGCAGGTGAGAGGGACAGGGTGGCAGGTGAGAGTCACAGGGTGGCAGGTGAGAGTGACAGGGTGGCAGGTGAGAGTGACAGGGTGGCAGGGGAAAGTGACAGGGTGGCAGGTGAGAGTGACAGGGTGGCAGGTCAGAGTGACAGGGTGGCAGGTGAGAGTGACAGGGTGGCAGGTGAGAGTGACAGGGGAAAGTGACAGAGTGGCAGGTGAGAGTGACAGGGTGGCAGGTGAGAGTGACAGGGTGGCAGGTGAGAGTGACAGGGTGGCAGGTCAGAATGACAGGGGAAAGTGACAGGGTGGCAGGTGAGAGCAACAGGGTGGCAGGTGAGAGTGACAGGGTGGCAGGTCAGAGGGACAGGGTGGCAGGTGAGAGTCACAGGGTGGCAGGTGAGAGTGACAGGGTGGCAGGTGAGAGTGACAGGGTGGCAGGGGAAAGTGACAGGGTGGCAGGTGAGATGGACAGGGTGGCAGTTGAGAGGGACAGGGTAGCAGGTGAGAGTGACAGGGTGGCAGGTGAGAGTGACAGGGTGGCAGGGGAAAGTGACAGCGTGGCAGGTGAGAGTGACAGGGTGGCAGGTCAGAGGGACAGGGTGGCAGGTGAGAGTGACAGGGTGGCAGGTGAGAGTGACAGGGTGGCAGGTGAGAGTGACAGGGTGGCAGGTCAGAGTGACAGGTGAGAGTGACAGGGTGGAAGGTGAGAGAAACAGGGTGGCAGGTCAGAGGGACAGGGTGGCAGGTCAGAGTGACAGGGGAAAGTGACAGGGTGGCAGGTCAGAGTGACAGGGTGGCAGGTGAGAGTGACAGGGTGGCAGGTCAGAGGGACAGGGTGGCAGGTGAGAGTGACAGGGTGGCAGCTGAGAGTGACAGGGTGGCAGGTCAGAGGGACAGGGTGGCAGGTGAGAGTGACAGGGTGGCAGGTGAGAGCGAGAGGGTGACAGGTGAGAGCGACAGCGTGGCAGGTGAGAGCTAGAGGGTGGCAGGTGAGAGCGAGAGAGTGACAGGTGAGAGTGACAGGGTGGCAGGTGAGAGCGAGAGGGTGGCAGGTGAGAGCGAGAGAGTGACAGGTGAGAGCGAGAGGGTGACAGGTGAGAGCTAGAGGGTGGCAGGTGAGAGCGAGAGGGTGACAGGTGAGAGCTAGAGGGTGGCAGGTGAGAGCTAGAGAGTGACAGGTGAGAGCTAGAGGGTGGCAGGTGAGAGCGTGTGAATCAAGACATAGTCCATGACAAGTTCCCCCCCCACAAAATAAAGTGACATTTTTCTTATTTTTTATGGAAGCACGTATGTTCTAAGTATCTAAATATAGCAACATGTAAATCTCCCTGATTATGAATACGTATTTACTAAATGTTGTGGCTGCTACTTTTAGAGCCACCATTCAAGAGTCCTTTTATTGCCATTATTAAAGTACAACAAAACTGAAGTAATGGGAATACAAAGTGATGCACAGCTAAGCTACTTCAGGGGTGGTCACCACATCTACAGTTCAAAGCAACGTTTGCATGGAAGAGGAGAAGAGCAGGGTTAGTCTGTGGTCGAAACCACTAAGGTTAGTCTCTAAAGTAGCTAACAACATTCACAAAGTATATTATATGATTCCAGGATGCTACAGAGAGCTAACGCCTATGAAGCTGGCTTCTGTCGGGTGTTTTGGGGGTGGGGGAGGGGAGTGTGCTCAGACGGAAGGCAAGCCTTGCTCTGGGCCGGGCCTCACAGGACGGATGGTATTGGGGAGCGGGAACGCCTCAGGGGGCACGGTGAACCGTAGGGTGAGGTCACTGGAGACAGCCTCAGGGCGTTGCTTAAGCTTGGGGATTTCTCACAGCCTTCGGAAGAGTGGGCGAGGGCGCAGGAACGGGACATGAACACACACAGGCACGCGGTCAAGTATTCCAAGTCCAAGCCAGCCACGTGAATGAAACAAGACAGGAGACGGGAGTGAGACAGAGCAGCAGTACAGACATACGGTGATTCATGCACATATGTAGTTTCTCATGACATGTCAGACGGCAAACGTCCATTTAATTGAACATGTTGACAGAACTTTGCTTTAATTACTGCTCTTGAAGTTATGCCAATATGAATGTCTCATATAATGGCATCATTACTATGTTTTGTCACACACAATTTATTCAAGCAATAATCTCATACAGATGTGTTCATATTTCAATTGCTAATTAAATATATATATATATATACAGTGCCTTGCGAAAGTATTCGGCCCCCTTGAACTTTGCGACCTTTTGCCACATTTCAGGCTTCAAACATAAAGATATAAAACTGTATTTTTTTGTGAAGAATCAACATCAAGTGGGACACAATCATGAAGTGGAACGACATTTATTGGATATTTCAAACTTTTTTAACAAATCAAAAACTGAAAAATTGGGCGTGCAAAATTATTCAGCCCCCTTAAGTTAATACTTTGTAGCGCCACCTTTTGCTGCGATTACAGCTGTAAGTCGCTTGGGATATGTCTCTATCAGTTTTGCACATCGAGAGACTGACATTTTTTCCCATTCCTCCTTGCAAACCAGCTCGAGCTCAGTGAGGTTGGATGGAGAGCATTTGTGAACAGCAGTTTTCAGTTCTTTCCACAGATTCTCGATTGGATTCAGGTCTGGACTTTGACTTGGCCATTCTAACACCTGGATATGTTTATTTTTGAACCATTCCATTGTAGATTTTGCTTTATGTTTTGGATCATTGTCTTGTTGGAAGGCAAATCTCCGTCCCAGTCTCAGGTCTTTTGCAGACTCCATCAGGTTTTCTTCCAGAATGGTCCTGTATTTGGCTCCATCCATCTTCCCATCAATTTTAACCATCTTCCCGGTCCCTGCTGAAGAAAAGCAGGCCCAAACCATGATGCTGCCACCACCATGTTTGACAGTGGGGATGGTGTGTTTAGCTGTGTTGCTTTTACGCCAAACATAACGTTTTGCATTGTTGCCAAAAAGTTCAATTTTGGTTTCATCTGACCAGATGTTTGGTGTGTCTCCCAGGTGGCTTGTGGCAAACTTTAAACGACACTTTTTATGGATATCTTTAAGAAATGGCTTTCTTCTTGCCACTCTTCCATAAAGGCCAGATTTGTGCAATATACGACGACTGATTGTTGTCCTATGGACAGAGTCTCCCACCTCAGCTGTAGATCTCTGCAGTTCATCCAGAGTGATCATGGGCCTCTTGGCTGCATCTCTGATCAGTCTTCTCCTTGTATGAGCTGAAACTTTAGAGGGACGGCCAGGTCTTGGTAGATTTGCAGTGGTCTGATACTCCTTCCATTTCAATATTATCGCTTGCACAGTGCTCCTTGGGATGTTTAAAGCTTGGGAAATCTTTTTGTATCCAAATCCGGCTTTAAACTTCTTCACAACAGTATCTCGGACCTGCCTGGTGTGTTCCTTGTTCTTCATGATGCTCTCTGCGCTTTTAACGGACCTCTGAGACTATCACAGTGCAGGTGCATTTATACGGAGACTTGATTACACACAGGTGGATTGTATTTATCATCATTAGTCATTTAAGTCAACATTGGATCATTCAGAGATCCTCACTGAACTTCTGGAGAGAGTTTGCTGCACTGAAAGTAAAGGGGCTGAATAATTTTGCACGCCCAATTTTTCAGTTTTTGATTTGTTAAAAAAGTTTGAAATATCCAATAAATGTAATGAAATTAAATATCCAACCACTTCATGATTGTGTCCCACTTGTTGTTGATTCTTCACAAAAAAATACAGTTTTATATCTTTATGTTTGAAGCCTGAAATGTGGCAAAAGGTCGCAAAGTTCAAGGGGGCCGAATACTGTCGCAAGGCACTGTATCAGGCTGAAAACTGCTTTTCATTCAGGAGCTCTAGCATTTGTGCTGAAATAAAGCCAGCATCAAAAACACAGGGCGTGCAAATGTAAAATAACTGTGCTTAAATGTAAAATAACTGCGTTCAAATGTAAAATAACTGCGTTTAAATGTTAAATAACTGCGTTTAAATGTAAAATAACTGTTTAAATGTAAAATAACTGTTTAAATGTAAAATAACTGTGTTTAAATGTAAAATAACTGTGTTCAAATGTAAAATAACTGCGTTTAAATGTAAAATAACTGTGTTTAAATATAAAATGTCTGTGTTTAAATGTAAAATAACTGCGTTTAAATGTAAAATAACTGTGTTTAAATGTAAAATAACTGCGTTTAAATGTAAAATAACTGTGTTTCAATGTAAAATAACTGTGTTTAAATGTAAAATAACTTTGTTTAAATGTAAAATAACTGCGTTTAAATGTAAAATAACTGCGTTTAAATGTAAAGCAAGATGATGAGGAGTATGATGATTGTGGAAATGACGGTGATGATAATGGGAAAGAGAACTGATGAGCCTGTAATAATGACTGTGATGATAGACAGTAATCAGGGAAATATCACACTATCCTTAAATGGCCTGATCAGCAGGTGGTGCACACCAACTAAATGTACATTCATTTCTATCAGCAGTCCTTTTTAAATGTCCAGACGCCAGTGAGAAACAAACAAACGACAAACCAGCCAGACCATTAACAGAGCTGGCCAATCAGCTGGCACAAAGACAGAAGGAGAGGAAGAAAGACAAGCTAATGGGATTGCAGCATCATTACCATACTGTAGATGGATCCATTTGTTTCAGCGTTTACTCAAAAGGGACGGCGCGCAAATGAGTCCGCTTCAGAACCAGCCGAGCTGCCAGAACAAAGGGCAGCTTCAGCTTGTGCCGACAGGTAGTGCCGGGGACTAGAAAGGACCTCATGTTTTATGCATTAATCGCTGCACTGCTGCGACCGCCACCGCCGGCTGAGGAGGCTGAGACGAGGGCACAGCTGGACGCTCGCCTTGTGGCACCCAACTGTTCCATAGCCCATGATGAAGCAGAGTCGCCCTGTGGTGGGCACGGGTCCAGGTGGTGGGAGGCCCAGGGTTGTCTCATGCCTGGCAGATTGCCTCAAGACCCAGGTGGGCTGAGCAGGGCACAGCACTGTCCTGGTCAACACGTGGGGGGCTGTGAGGTTTATGAGTTGGTACCCCAGAGAGATTTACTGACTGGCTTTGTGTGTGTCTCCATGTAATGGATGGTTTAGTTAAACAGGAGCACTAACTGTGCAGACATCAGAGCTGCTCTAAGTCAATATCAAATCAATTAATCAACCATAACAATGTAAACCATAGAACGTATCATAATAAGAAAAGACTCCTGCAACAGTTAAAAGTATCCTATAGTAATAATGCTATAATTAACATTAACCCCAAATGACAGTTATAACCATGTCCTTCTCCAATTACACACAGAGGAGTGGGTTGATTGCCAGGCCATACAGCAGACCCAGTGTAAGCATGAGATTTAGATTGCCTTCTGGAGAGGCAGTTCACTTCTGATAAGAGGCAATTAGCAAAAGCGTAACGGAGTTCCATATTACAGTGTAGAATAGATTAACACAGCATTAACTGCTCAAGATGACAGAGATAAAGCTTGGGAATTAAGACAGTGAAGCACGATTTAGGCCTAAACGTTCATTAGGCCCGAAATGTAATTTCTCATTCCAACAAAAAGGTTATTTTGAAGACACTATACAGTATGGTAATGACTTCTAACTCAACACAGGCACCTGTACAAACAGCAGGTCATTCTAACTCAACACAGGCACCTGTACAAACAGCAGGTCATTCTAACTCAACACAGGCACCTGTACAAACAGCAGGTCATTCTAACTCAACACAGGCACCTGCACAAACAGAAGGTCATTCTAACTCAACACAGGCACCTGTACAAACAGCAGGTCATTCTAACTCAACACAGGCACCTGTACAAACAGCAGGTCATTCTAACTCAACACAGGCACCTGTACAAACAGCAGGTCATTCTAACTCAACACAGGCATCACCTGTACATTCTATTTCTATTGTTTCTATTTGTCTAGTGTTTAGTATTGTTCTGTGTTGTGTTCTTTAGCCTACATTTTAGTGACGGCATTTAGCATGCCTTTCAAAGATAGAAGGCTTGTCGCACACTTTGTCTGCTCTGTCTGGTGCTGCAGATGGATACTACCTTCCAGATGACCTTTAGGGCACAGTGGTGGGAAGACTGGGTCACCACACAACATGACCTTTCCATAGACACACTACAGGACTGCGCCACTGCAACAACCCCCTATAGCCTCAGGCTGGATTACATTAGCAGACGAGGGCTCCGTATTCCTCCCTTTTCCTGGGAGGAATTCAACATGTGGGCAGATACAGGAAGGAGACTTTTCGTGGATCATCTGATCGTTGTCCATATCCCAAGGGGTGAGTAGTGTCAACTGAATGTAGCAGTAGATCTCCCTTATCACACAAGCTAGACTAGTGGATTAGGTTTGGTGGCGGTATTTTAGTGACCAATATCACAAATGAAGCAATGACAGAAACGCCTAAACGATTTAGTTATGAATCACCGTTAATGAATGATGATTTATGAATTCCCAATAATGATGTAACAATGAATAATGGATCATGGATAAATGTCAGGGAAGAACATGACATTGACATTTGCCATGCCTTTCAAAACCAAACAAAAGCCATGAAAATAGACACATCCATGATGACGAGTGCTGATGCACATGCATAAAGATCCTGATCCAGAGGGGGGGGTGCAGTACCTGTCTTCCTGACCCCACCGTCGGCAGGGCAGGTGTAGTCACTGGCAGCCAGCAGGAAGCACGTCCCCCCACTCCTCCGCTCCTGCTCTGGGGTGCTGGACCTGCGCATGGGGACCCTCTCCTCTGTGCTGGGGGACATGGTGAGATCACTGCCTCCACTGCCGTCCCCTGACAGCACTGGTGACCGCAGGGAGAGAGGAGGAGGGGCAGGAGGAGGGGTTAAGGGTGGTAGGGCGGAAGAGGGGGCGAGAAAAGGCAGGTCAAGGGATCGAATCAGGACACATCAAACAGCCTCCCACATCAAGAGTGCTTGCCAAATGCCACGAGGACCAGGCGCGCTAGGGGACAAGGGTCAAAGGTGAAATAGACAGGACCCCAATCGATGGTGTCAACGCACCTAGTGTCTGCCTATAAAAGAGCTTGCCAATGTCAAAACAAAACAGGCTGAAATTGAGCATTTATCACATCTTATAATGAAAAGGCTTAGTTAGGATTCATCTATTAAAACAATTCCACTTTGAATTCAGCATACCATTTGATTGCACACAGCAAAAAAAAAGAAAATCATGCTGGCTTCTCAACAGATTTAATCTGTGTTTGAATACATTTATTAAAGCATGTCTAGTTCTGAACTTATTAAATGTTAATATTTCACATCTAATAAAGCAACATATTGCAAAGAAACCAGAGCATGTGCATAGCCTGAGGGATTTCTGGATTATAGTTCAAAGACACTAAGGAGACAAGGGTCAACACTCATTTCCATCAATATCACATGTGTCAGAGTGATTTACAGATGAACGCCTGCAGGGGAAAAACGGCCACCTACAGTCAAGTCACAAATGAACAATCCCTACTTTAAAACCTTAAGAGTCAAAGGCTTTTTCTGTTTTCGTCCAAAATCTTATTAGTGAAGAAATATTTCACAGCAATCAGTCTCATCTCCGACCCATCAATTCCTTTTGCGTCATTCTCTTATCTCCGTGGCAACAGAAGTGCAAAACATTCTAAGGACATCAGTGGTGCTAGAGTCTCTCAAGAGGAAAACCATGTGTAAACCCGGGGGGTCTGTCAAAAGGCCACTGTTTTCCACCTGAATGAACCCCCCCCCCCTTCTGTCTATACATGAATAACCCCTAACCCACTGACAAATTCCACCATAAGTTACAATGGTCTCACCTGATTGGTTGCGCTCCAGCACCCTGCTCCCCTGCATGTTGCAGAGGTCCCCCTGGGGGCTGTTGCAGGTGGTGTTGAGGTCTACTTTGAGGCAGGTTGGGGATCCCCCCAGTGCGACCTGGGGGATGTGCCTCTTCCTCTTCTTGGGAAGCTTCTGCTTGGCCATGGCCAGCGAGTAGTACATTCCAAAGTTGTTGACGATGACGGGCACAGGCATGGCTATCGTCAGCACGCCCGCCAGGGCGCACAACGCGCCCACCAGCATGCCCGACCACGTCTGCGGGTACATGTCACCATAACCCAGAGTGGTCATGGTGACCACGGCCCACCAGAAGCCGATGGGGATGTTCTTGAACATGGTGTGTTCGCCAGCCGTGGGGTCGTTGGGGTTGGCGCCGATGCGCTCGGCGTAGTAGATTGCGGTGGCGAAGATAAGCACACCTAGGGCGAGGAAGATGATGAGGAGGAGGAACTCGTTGGTGCTAGCCTTCAAGGTGTGACCCAGCACCCGCAGCCCCACGAAGTGTCGCGTCAGCTTGAAGATACGCAGGATCCTGACAAACCTTACCACTCTGAGGAAGCCCAAGACGTCCTTAGCTGCTTTAGATGACAGTCCGCTTAAGCCTACCTCCAGGTAGAAAGGCAGGATAGCCACAAAGTCGATTATGTTGAGCAGGCTCTTGACAAACTCCAGCTTGTCTGGGCTGAAGATGACACGCACCATGAACTCCAGGGTGAACCAAAGAACGCAGACACCCTCTACGTAGGTGAGAGCTGGGTCCGTCTCGATAATGTAATCAGGACCTAGGTCCGGCAGGCTGCCGTTGAGCACCGCCTCAGACTTGTTGATGATGGTGATGGTGTTGAATGCCTCATGGGTCTCCAGGCAGAAGGTGGTAATCGAGACCAGGATGAAGAACAAGGAGGCAAAGGCCACAAACTGGAGAAGAGGAGATGAGATAAGGAGAGAGAGGGGGGGGGGGGATTAGAGAGAGAGGGAATTAGAGAGACTTTTGAATGTCAAACTCTGTTGTGTCATTGCAGCTCATAAAGCACAATATATGCAATCTGGATAACCTTCTATTTACTAATTAATGTATTCACTCATCACACAGAGAAAGAAGGAGAGAGAAAGAGAGAGAGAAAGAGAGAGAGAAAGAAAGAAGAGAGAGAGAGAGAAAAAAGAAAGAAAGAAATAGAAAAAGAAAGAGAGAGAGAGAGAGAGAGAGAGGGAGGGAGGGAGGGAGGGAGAACCATAGCAACGTTAATTAACATCACCTTCATCGAATACAATACACTCCAGAGAGAGAGAGAGAGAACAATCTATTATTACTAGCAATAAACCCAGCCAGTGGCTCACTGGGCTGTGGCCCGGCAGTCTTAATGCAGTTAAACCTGCTGACTGGCCCACTCATTCCCTCAAACCTATCGGTGAAGGTTCATTGATGCAGAAGGGCTTACAGTATTTAAGTCTTAAAAAACGTTCAGTCACTGTTATAAAGTGTGTTGGAGTGAATGAGGTGTCATCCTGTTGAGTGGATGAGGAAAGATCTGTCCAGTCCATTCGGTAGCCTGGTAGTGGGTACCAGTCTGTTTCTGCCATCATGCCACTCCTTTCCACCCTGTCATGCCATGTTTGGTTTGCATGACCGTATGGAGTAGGTACAAACAGAGAAACGATCAGGCTGGGTTTTTTTCAGCACGTGAGTCACAAATTGTAACAAATATATTTCTAAAAATACTTGATTGATGGATCTCATTGTCTGCGTTTAAACAGGCAGCACAATTCAGATTTTTTTCCTCTCCACTATTTGGTCTTTTGACCAATCACATCAGATCTTTGGGTCACAAGACACCAATTAGTATGGAAATGCAGCCCCTTGTCCTCCACATTACAGATTTACAATCCAGACCCAATGACTGAGTAGAAAGCGGTATAGAATTGTCGTTCTACACAGCACAAGCCCACATCCTCTGTGTAATGGACTCAGACTACCTCTTCAGGTCAGGTCAGATTGTCTCTGGAAAACTAGTCTGTACACATTGCTTTAGATGAGCAGAGTGGCACAAGGGAATTCAGCTCATAGGTTAGTCAATAACAAATATTTCAGTTGAATGTAGCTAAAGAGGAAATCCTTGAAGTATATTATTTTATAATATAATAGACAACAAAAAAACATTGTTTTTTACATGTGGTGAATGTCAACCTTATTTTAGTCTAGAAAAACACCTAAATAATAAAGCAATTGTGTGATTTTAACCCAAATATCTGTCACGCCCTGACCTTAGAGATCCTTTTTATTCGCTATGTTCGGTTAGGTCAGGGTGTGACTCGGGTGGGAAAGTCTATGTTTTCTATTTCTTTGTTTTTGGCCGAGTCTGGTTCCCAATCAGAGGCCGCTGTCTATCGTTGTCTCTGATTGGGGATCGCATATAAGTTGTTATTTTTTCCTTTTGGGTTTTGTGGGTTCTTGTTTTCTGTTTAGTGTCTGTACCTGACAGAACTGTGCGCTTTCGTTTTCACTTTTGTTATTTTGTTTGAGTGTTTTTTGAAAATAAAAATCATGAACACTTTCCACGCTGCACTCTGGTCCACTCCTTTGGACGAGAGTCGTTACAATATCGATGCAGAGAGAGAGAGAGACAGTGACAGAGACATAGAAGGATATATATTCCTAGGAATGAGTCACCTTTTAATTAAACATCAGCTGTTGGTGAGACACAGTGAAGATTCTTTAATCAGTCTCTCTGTCCACTGCCTATACCTCTTTCAGTCTTCACTAGCTGAAATCTCTCTGTCACTCACAAAACATATCTCAGGGTCTGCACAGTGCCCCCACGGCAAAGTCAAGCAGAGACAGGGATGACTAAATAGCCCTCATTGGTCCTATTCATTAACCGCTGTATAACGATATGCGCTGAGAGTTGGAAAGCAAGTTCAGGGAGTGAGTGTTTTAATAAAATAAACGGACCATAATACAAAACAAGAACCACTAACAGAACACAGACATCAAACTGAAACAGAAACACTGATGCCTGGGGAAGGAACCAAAGGGAGTGACATATATAGAAAAGCTAATCAGGGAAGTGATGGAGTCCAGGTGAGTCTGATGACGCGCAGGTGCGCGTAACGATGGTGACAGGTGTGCGCCATAACGAGCAGCCTGGTGACCTAGAGGCTGGAGAGGGAGCACAAGTGACACCCTGGGTCTAGTTTACTGACCAAAAACCTTGTCTTTATGGACAAGCCAGAGGAAGTGGGAGATTGCTAGGGGGATTGATTTCATTGGGACTATGTTGTACAGCCTCAGTGGCAGAGATTGTGACCTTTCTGGTTTACATGCATCCCTGTTCATGTTTTTATGACTACCGTGAAACATTCAATGAATTAGTGTATTCTTCAGTGGAAGGCTTTCAGCTTTGCCCTTTAAAAGTAGCCACTGTATGTATGAATGTCAACAGCATGGTCGCTACACAAAACAATTTACTTCAGAATGTCCACTGCAGCCAGACCTGTTGTACTCAGAAACGGATTTCCTTGGCAGACAAACTTCAGTCTGTTTGACCCAGATGTGTAGACTGTGTGCGCGGGCGTATGCATTTGTGTTTGTATGTGCAAATGGAGCTGGGTCCAGAGAGGTGCACAATTTGCTCCTCTCCTCCCTCCATCGCTCTCCCTCCATCTCTCCTAGAGCTCAGAGGAAGTGGTTTCACACCCTCCCTTGTTTTGAATTGTATACGTTTCTGGTAGAGCACTATCTAGGGAATAGTGTCCCATTTGGAACGCAGACTATGACTCATGCGGTCTCAGAACGTCATTCTGCACTCATGAAGTGTATCTGTGCATTCATCCTGGCACTGGTTGCATGCAGCCTTTCACATGTATTATTTATGTCTATTCCAGAACGTGACTTTATTTTATTCATAAACTTTCTGTATTTTTTTCACCAGGAGGACAAGTTCTAAAAAGGCAGCAGGCAACTGAGAGAAACTATAAATGAAAACCCCTGAATTTACTTTGGAAAGTTAACAAGCATTCGTTGTTACAGAACCGAGGTACTAGCTATTTAATAATGGATCTCTAGAGCGAGCCAAGTGAATAGTCAAGGCCGCAACAGAACAGAACATGAAATCGTGAAGCACATTTACCATTTTGAAGTAGGAGGCACGGGAGCCATACAATGGACAGAAGCTCAGATGTTTAGTGATTTACAATGTGCCGCAGTGCCATCTGTTCCAGACAACATCTTTACTTTCCAGAGTTTCACAAAAGCCTTCACGTTTTTCTACTGCATCTATTTCAACATAATAATGAGCACCGAAGACAGATTCATAACACGCTTCCCCCTAACCACAATCTTGTGCAACTTAGGCACAAAAACACCACTTTGACCAGAAAAACTGTGCGGTGGTATCAACAACAGCCGGGTCCTCAACAGCCGGGTCCTCCAAGTCCTCAAAATGGGGAATATCCTCCTTTTAAAGTAACAACCTTACTAATAAATATCTAATGTATCTTGAGAAATAGTATAAGTTATTGTATGAGTTATAAAACTATTTCTCTTTCTTCTGCCATTCTCATGAACACAAAACAAGAAGACTGGCGGCCATGATGCTTCCTTCCTTCCTACCCATGTGGCTCCCTTTTCTTTCATACCTTTATGCTTCTTTCCTTCCTTCCCATGATGCTTCCTTCCTTCCTACCCATAATGCTTCTTTCCTTCCTTCCAATGATGCTTCTTTCCTTCCCATGATGCTTCTTTCCTTCCTACCCATGAGGCCCCCTTCTTTCATACCCATGATGCTTCTTTCCTTCCTTCCCATGATGCTTCCTTCCTTCCCATGATGCTTCCGTCCTTTCCATGATGCTTCCTTCCTTCCCATGATGCTTCCGTCCTTCCCATGATGCTTCCTTCCTTCCCATGATGCTTCCGTCCTTCCCATGATGCTTCCTTCCTTCCCATGATGCTTCCGTCCTTCCCATGATGCTTCCTTCCTTCCCATGATTCTTCTTTCCTTCCTTCCCATGATTCTTCTTTCCTTCCTTCCCATGATTCTTCTTTCCTTCCTTCCCATGATTCTTCTTTCCTTCCTTCCCATGATTCTTCTTTCCTTCCTTCCCATGATTCTTCTTTCCTTCTTTCCCATGATTCTTCTTTCCTTCCTTCCCATGATTCTTCCTTCCTTCCCATGATTCTTCTTTCCTTCCCATGATACTTCTTTCCCTCCCATTATGCTTCTTTCCTTCCTTCCCATGATTATTCTTTCCTTCTTTCCCATGATGCTTCCTTCCTTCCCATGATACTTCTTTCCTTCCCATTATGCTTCTTTCCTTCCTTCCCATGATGCTTCCTTCCTTCCCATGATGCTGTGAAGAATAATGGCAACTGTCATTTCACGCTGTGGTGTAATTGTCTCGAATACGCACACACACATCATTCCCAGAGATGGGGCATATTATATAGTCTTCCCAGCTTCTGTTGATTAATACATACCCGTCTGCCCCCTGATGACCTGTAACAACTGAATCATGTCATGTAACAACTGAATCATGTCATATATCAACTAAATCATGTCATGTAACAACTGAATCATGTCATGTAACAGAGAGGGGCTGCCGTTGACACACAGAATACACACATGAATTATGTAATATATTAACTGAATCATGTCATATAACAACTGAATCATGTCATATAACAACTGAATCATGTCATATAACAACTGAATCATGTCATATAACAACTGAATCATGTCATATAACAACTGAATCATGTCATATAACAACTGAATCATGTCATAACAGAGGGGCTGCCGTAGACACACAGAACACACACATGGGAAGACATACATAATGCACACATACACTCTCTTGCATACAGACACACACGCAAGCATACACACATCCTCTCTCTCACACACACACACACACACACACACACACACACACACACACACACACACACACACACACACACACACACACACACACACACACACACACACACACACACACACACACGTTATGTATGACAGGCATCAAAATGCAAAAAAAGAGATGCTGCTTCCATTCCATCTGATGTAAACACTCTAAACACACTTAGTAGGCCAAATTAGTTCAGGGAGCATTAGCACGTGGAAAGCACACCACCATATAAATCCTACTTTGTGGTGCGTGGAGGTTTGACGCCGTCCCTCCTGGCTGAGTGTTTGGCCCAATGCTCCCCGCACTGAAACAAGTTCCATCCCTCTTAAGGCCTCCATAGTGGCTTGATCTAATCAGAGGGCTCCATCAGCCAACCCAAACACTTGACGGGAAGCAATCTCATGCCCTGGCAGAGAAGACGGGGTAAGACAGGCCCTCTTGACAAGATTAATCACTGCACTTTGCCCGTGTGCATCTGTCGCGTCCGCCGCCTCTTGGACCTACGCATGTTTTCAGATCACAGCAGAGACTTGTGAGGAAAGGGGCCATACGACACAGTTTCATCAGACCACTGCCCCACAGATTAGTTTAACCCCTTTGACTAGAGAGCTGAGAGGAGAGCCAAGCTGCACCCCAAATGGCACCCTAATGTCAGTGTTCTTCAAGGTTCCGTTTTAGGACCACTATTGTTTTCACTATATATTTTACCTCTTGGGGATGTCATTCGAAAACATAATGTTAACTTTCACTGCTATGCGGATGACACAGAGCTGTACATTTCAATGAAACATGGTGAAGCCCCAAAACTGCCCTCGCTAGAAGCCTGTGTTTCAGACATAAGGAAGTGGATGGCTGCAAACTTTCTACTTTTAGACTCGGACAAAACAGAAATGCTTGTTCTAGGTCCCAAGAAACAAAGAGATCTTCTGTTGAATCTGACAATTAATCTTAATGGTTGTACAGTCGTCTCAAATAAAACTGTGAAGGACCTCGGCGTTACTCTGGACCCTGTTCTCTCTTTTGATGAACATATCAAGACTGTTTCAAGAACAGCTTTCTTCCATATACGTAACAATTGCAAAAATCAGAAACTTTCCGTGCAAAAATGATGCATAAAAATGTATCCATGCTTTTGTCACTTCTAGGTTAGACTACTGCAATAATCTACTTTCCGGCTACCCGGAAAAGCACTAAATAAACTTCAGTTAGTGCTAAATACGGCTGCTAGAATCCTGACTAGAACCAAACAATTTGATCATATTACTCCAGTGCTAGCCTCCCTACACTGGCTTCCTGTTAAGGCAAGGGCTGATTTCAAGGTTTTACTGCTAACCTACAAAGCATTACATGGGCTTGCTCTTACCTATCTTCCGATTTGGTCCTGCCGTACATACCTACACGTACGCTACGGTCACAAGACGCAGGCCTCCTAATTGTCCCTAGAATTTCTAAGCAAACAGCTGGAGGCAGGGCTTTCTCCTATAGAGCTCCATTTTTATGGAATGGTCTGCCTACCCATGTGAGAGACGCAGACTCGGTCTCAACCTTTAAGTCTTTACTGAAGACTCATCTCTTCAGTAGGTCATATGTAGACTGGCCCAGGAGTGTGAAGGTGAACGGAAAGGCTCTGGAGCAACGAACCTCCCTTGCTGTCTCTGCCTGGCCGGTTCTCCTCTCTCCACTGGAATTCTCTGCCTCTAAGCCTAATACAGGGGCTGAGTCACTGGCTTACTGGTGCTCTTCCATGCCGAGGGGTGCGTCACTTGAGTGGGTTGAGTCACTGACATGATCTTCCTGTCTGGGTTGGCGCCCCACCTTGGGTTGTGCCGTGGCGGAGATCTTTGTGGGATATACTCAGCCTTGTCTCAGGATGGTAAGTTGGTGGTTGAAGATATCCCTCTAGTGGTGTGGGGGCTGTGCTTTGGCAAAGTGGGTGGGGTTATATCCTTCCTGTTTGGCCCTGTCCGGAGGTATCATTGCATGGGGCCACAGTGTCTCCTGACCCCTCCTGTCTCAGTAGATTATGTGTCGGGGAGCTAGGGTCAGTCTGTTATATCTGGAGTACTTCTCCTGTCTTATCCGGTGTCCTGTGTGAATTTAAGTATGCTCTCTCTAATTCTCTCTTTCTTTCTTTCTTTCTTTCTTTCTTTCTTTCTTTCTTTCTTTCTTTCTTTCTTTCTTTCTTTCTTTCTTTCTTTCTCTCGGAGGACCTGAGCCCTAGGTCCATGCCTCAGGACTACCTGGCATGATGACTCCTTGCTGTCCCCAGTCCACCTGGCCGTGCTGCTACTCCAGTTTCAACTGAACTGCCTGCGGCTATGGAACCCTGACCTGTTCACCGAACGTGGTACCTGTCCCAGACCTGCTGTTTTCAACTCTCTAGAGCAGGAGTGGTAGAGATACTCTTAATGATTGGCTAAGAAACTGACATTTATCCTGGGGTGCTGACTTGTTGCACCCTCGACAACTACTGTGATTATTATTATTTGACCATGCTGGTCTTTTATGAACATTTAAACATCTTGGCCATGTTCTGTTATAATCTCCACCCAGCACAGTCGGAAGAGGACTGGCCACCCCTCATAGCCTGGTTCTTCTCTAGGTTTCTTCCTAGGTTTTGGCCTTTCTAGGGAGTTTTTCCTAGCCACCGTGCTTCTACACCTGCATTGCTTGCTGTTTGGGTTTTTAGGCTGGGTTTCTGTACAGCACTTTGAGATATCAGCTGATGTAAGAAGAGCTATATAAATACATTTGATTTTATTTTATGTATAGAGTACCGTATATACATATGAGATGAGTAATGTAAGAATGTAAACATTATATAAAGTGGCATTGTTTTTTCCATTATTAAAGACATTTTTCCATTATTAAAGTGGCTAGAGTTTAGTCAGTATGTTGGCAGCAGCCCCTCAATGTTAGTGATGGCTGTTTAACAGTCTGATGGCCTTGAGATAGAAGCTGTTTTTCAGTCTCTCGGTCCCAGCTTTGATGCACCTGTACTGACCTCGCCTTCTGGATGATAGCGGGGTGAACAGGCAGAAGTTCTGGAGGGCAGGTAGTTTGCCCCCGGTGATGCGTTGTGCAGACCTCACTACCCTCTGGAGAGCCTTACGGTTATGGGCGGAGCAGTTGCCGTACCAGGCGGTGATACAGCCCAACAGCATGCTCTCGATTGTGCATCTGTAAAAGTTTGTGAGTGTTTTTGGTGACAAGCTGAATTTCTTCAGCCTCCTGAGGTTGTAGAGGTGCTGCTGCGCCTTCTTCACCACACTGCCTGTGTGGGTGGACCATTTCAGTTTGTCCGTGATGTGTAAGCAGAGGAACTTAAAAACTTCCCACCTTCTCCACTACTGTCCCATCGATGTGGATAGGGGGGTCCTCCCTCTCACCTCCTCCCTGTAGGCCGCCTCGTCGTTGTTGGTAATCACTGTAGTGTCGTCTGCAAACTTGATGACTGTGTTTGAGGCGTGCATGGCTACGCAGTCATGGGTGAACAGGGAGTACAGGAGAGGGCTGTGAACGCACCCTTGTGGGGCCCCTGTGTTGAGGATCAGCAGGGTGGAGATGTTGTTACCTACCCTCACCACCTGGGGGCGGACCGTCAGGAAGTCCATTACCCAGTTGCACAGGGCGGGGTCGAGACCCAGGGTCTCGAGCTTAATGACGAGTTTGGAGGGTACTATGGTGTTAAATGCTGAGCTGTAGTTGATGAACAGCATTCTTACATAGGTATTCCTCTTGTCCAGATGGGTTAGGGCAGTGTGCAGTGTGGTTGCGATTGCGTCGTCTGTGGACCTATTGGGGCGGTAAGCAAATTGGAGTGGGTCTAGGGTGTCAGGTAGGGTGGAGGTGATATGGTCCTTGACTAGTCTCTCAAAGCACTTCATGATGACGGAAGTGAGTGCTACGGGGCGGTAGTCATTTAGCTCAGTTACCTTAGCTTTCTTGGGAACAGGAACAATGGTGGCCCTCTTGAAGCATGTGGGAACAGCAGACTGGGATAAGGATTGATTGAATATGTCCTTAAACACACCAGCCAGCTGGTCTACGCATGCTCTGAGGACGCGGCTGGGGATGCCGTCTGGGCCTGCAGCATTGCAAGGGTTAACACGTTTAAATGTTTTACTCACATTGGCAGCAGTGAAGGAGAGCCCGCAGGTTTTGGTAGCGGGCCGTGTCGGTGGCACTGTATTGTCCTCAAAGCGAGCAAAGAAGTTTTTTAGTTTGCCTCGGAGCAAGACATCGTGGTCCGCGATGGGGCTGGCTTTTCTTTTCTAGTCCGTGATTGACTGTAGACCCTGCCACATATCTCTCGTCTCTGAGCCGTTGAATTGCGACTCTACTTTGACTCTATACTGATGCTTAGCTTGTTTGATTGCCTTGCGGAGGGATAGTGAATAGGGTTCCATTTGGAACACACTCCCAGTCCAGCCAACAGACACTATAGTTAAACTACTGAACTGCAGCCGTAAGGGATACCACGAGAGCTTTAGCGAGGAGTAGGACATGTTGTTGGTACTGTATAGACATCCTGGATGCAATTTCTACTGGACGCAACAACATACTTACAATTGAGCTATAACTTTACCATAGGGAGTTTGTGAGAACAAATGCATTCAAACCCTGGTCTGTGAGCCACAAGCTTGCTAACTCTCTGAGCTAATGCCATAGGCTTGGGGAGCTAATACGAGTCTTCAGGTATCCGGAAAGGTAATTCGTCATGTGTGGTTCACCAAACCTCTGTTACACTTACAATGAAGCACTATACAGCACAGTCATCCCAGTGGGGGCAAAAACCAGACGGATCCATCTCAGCCTGGAAACAGAACGTCCATCTTGGCTCCAAGTCCACACACATTGCTTTGACTGCTGGCACAACAACAGACGTGGATGGGAAAACCCTGGCGTCAGTCCATCAGAAGAAAAACCCGATCAGGCTACTACTCCTCTGCTATCCGTGTCATCGACAGCCCGACACATTCAACCAATCAGAGGGCCCTTTAGCCCTATCCAGCACTGAGCCTTTGTGACGTCATCTCCCACCAAGGGGAACCCAGAGGTTTCTGACGTTAACATGGAATATTTTCAAAAACCCTGCTTTCCAACCCAGGGGGGCACTGTTTATCTCCTGCTTTCCAACCCAGGGGGGCAATGTGCATCTCCTAAAATGATTACTGTCGCACACAGACCCCCTCATCAAACATGCCATATGGAACATGGAGTGTGCTGGTGGTGGGGGGTGTCATGTAGACGGTTTGGTTTCATCTGAATGTGTTAAAACAGAGGATAACAAGTCAAGAGAGGGATGATTGGTAGCACTGGTGCACCACCATACATACTAATACTGAATAAGATAAATTAATCATGTCAACCATATTTGCTCGTCTTTTCGGCTCCAGTTTCCTGTGCCTGTTCCAGAAATAAACAGTAGTTAAAACCTACATCATGTACCGCAGTTTCCGGATCTGTTAATTTACAAACGACATAACACATATGTAATTAACCTGCCAAATAATAGATTTTCATCTCAGCTGAATTCTTCAGAGACCTTGAAGAGTCTGGGGTTCATAATAAGGTGAAGCTGATGAAACAGTATTCCCAGGGAATATCCTCGGGAGGAAACAGGAGTGAATTGTCCCCATGTAACAATGAAGTCCCACACAAAGCCATTGTCACACACCCTGCCTGCTCTTCTCTCTTGATCAAGTGCATGGCGCCGTGGTAACGGCAACCTTTTCTGACAACTTGGCATGGTAAAGTCTTGTTGTCGAGAGAGAGACCAGGCTGAAGAGAGAGAGAATGAGAGAGACCAAAAGAGAGAATGGGGGGGGTGAATGGATGTGTTCCTGGCAGAGAAAGGAAAAGGGTTTCCTCATCTTTTCCCCAAACACAAACGCAGCGGAGAAGAGATTTCTGTGCTGACAGACTAAGAGAGAATCCATTGAGGTGAAAAGAGAAAAGGTGGAATCAACCTCAACTGAAGATGATTAGAGGTAGAGAAAGCCCTTCCTCTATGAGAGACATTTTCTATTCTCTCCCTCGCTCTTTTTCTCTCCCACTCTACTTCACTGTCTCCCTCTCACACTTACCCTGGCTTCCGTTCTCATTATGCATCTCGCTGTGACATGACAGCAGATGCGCTCGGGGAACCCTTCTAAAACCCCATAGCTTTTGGCAACCAGCCAGATACCGGGTCTAAAAATAGCCTATCAAACCTTTCCAGACGTTCTAATTTGAATAATTCATTATTACTTTCCCTCATAAAGTCGACGTGGGTGGATGAGAAACTGACAGTTGGATCCTTGCCAGACACAATACTGTCAGTCCATGGAGCTTCGCAGGGCCCCGCAACAATAATACTCAAAGCAGCTGTCCAATAGAGACGAATTGTAAACGGCAGGCCTACACGTGTGCCCTACCATGTGTAGGAAATTAGTGGGAGAAGAAATGCTGACCCATTAGAGGTCAGAGGTCAGGGATGACACAACTACAAGACCAAGGTCATCCTGCTGCTGGGGCAATGACATCAATAGCGGAGACATACACGACAACAGCAGGTAAAAATAGACATAGTTGGTGGCCTGCCCAATGGGGAAACTATTTGGTTGTCATTCACAGGAATGGTGTTTATAGGAAAGGAGTGTTTCAAACACCTTAACAAGTACCAATGTGCAGTTTGACACGTTACAGAGACTGAGGAATGGGCATTCTGAACATGTGAGTACGTATGGGGCATCAGTGAAGGTCTTTCTTGAAATACCCTCCACATAGAACATCCATGTGTTGTCATGCCAACATCACACACAACATACTCTATACGCCGTACTGTTCTTCATTCACTCATCTGGCCATCAATATTTCAAGGCGTGCTTCTATCGCAGACATGCTATTGACTCACCAGAGCTTGTGTTTATGAGAACGCATGATCACTAATCACCCACAAAACACAGGTGGGAAAAGACTACCTAAGTATGATTCTCAATCAGAGACAACGAACGACACCTGCCTCTGATTGAGAACCATACCAGGCCAAACACAAAACCACAATATAGAAAAAGGAACATAGACTACTCACCCCAACTCACGCCCTGACCATACTAAAAAAAAAGGTCAGAATGTGACAAAAATACAGAAATCAACCCGTAGGATGCATTTTGCTAAAACTAAAATATAGTTTTTGGGTGGAGTTTTCCTTTAATAAAAGACAACTCTCCTCAGACTAGTCTGTAAAGTTCTAGTCAGGTTCCCTTCCTCCCTGACTAAATATCAACACATAGAGAAGGCTGTGGCCGGCAGACATCTTTAGCCTGCAGTCTTCTCCAGGTTGAGAACAAAAGGGAGATGAAAGCAGTACATGCTCCAGTTTCCTGATCAATAGCGTGTGTGTGTGTTTATATATGTGTGTGTGTGTTTATATACGTGTGTGTGTCAATGTCAGAATCCAGGCTTTTTTCCTCTTTGATAAAACCTAGTTGGCAGGCATTTGTTCAGCCCTCCCAGAGCTTCCAGAATACATGAATATATTATTGTCATTTTGAAAACCAACATGCTATCACCGTGTGAGGAGAAATACATGGGGGGAAAATCCTTACAGTATGTGTCAGTGCCTTGTCAGATGTATAACACACACACACACCCTGCATGAACTCAAGAACAGACATCCACATTCACGTGTACACACAAACACACACACACACCTTCCTCCCGGCAAGTCTTGATGAAAAATATCCACTCCTCGAATAAATAGCTCTTTAATTTGTCACTTAATGGACTGATGAATAGTTTGTTCCAGATTTAATATGATGCTTTTTTTAGTATAGCATTAGCAAAGTGGGTCACCCAAAAATAGTGGGTTGGGAGGAAGGTCAGAGGTACAGGCTGTCTGGGTAATTTCCCTTCCCACTAGCCCCGGTGCTGTTGGCTGATTGGCGTTGGCATAAATCATCTGTTTACCATCCACAGTGTCCAGGCCATCCGTTATACAGCCAGAGGGAGTGGATACTGTGTATCCTGTACCATCCACGGTGTCCAGGCCATCCGTTATACAGCCAGAGGGAGTGGATACTGTGTATCCTGTACCATCCACGGTGTCCAGGCCATCCGTTATACAGCCAGAGGGAGTGGATACTGTGTATCCTGTACCATCCACAGTGTCCAGGTCATCCGTTATACAGCCAGAGGGAGTGGATACTGTGTATCCTGTACCATCCACGGTGTCCAGGCCATCCGTTATACAGCCAGAGGGAGTGGATACTGTGTATCCTGTACCATCCACGGTGTCCAGGCCATCCGTTATACAGCCAGAGGGAGTGGATTCTGTGTATCCTGTACCATCCACGGTGTCCAGGCCATCCGTTATACAGCCAGAGGGAGTGGATACTGTGTATCCTGCGGACCTGAGAAATAAAGCTTGATAGGGCATTTAACAGTTTAGAGGTCAAGGCTATGGAGGATGGGAGGGAGGATGGGAGAGAGGGATTGAGGGAGGATGGGAGGGAGGTAGGGAGGGAGGATGGGAGAGAGGGATTGAGAGAGGATGGGAGGGAGGATGGGAGAGAGGGATTGAGGGAGGATGGGAGGGAAGATGGGAGGGAGGATGGGAGAGAGGGATTGAGGGAGGATGGGAGAGAGGGATTGAGGGAGGATGGGAGGGAGGATGGGAGGGAGGATGGGAGAGAGGGATTGAGGGAGGGGTTACATTTCTGCCTGGCTGGATTTCCCTTGCCCTTCCCTTGTTTGCTTGACCCCAAAGAGGACTGGTCATGATGACAACAACATCTAGTTTGCATCCCAAATGGCACCCTATTCCCTACATAGTGCACTATTTTTGACGCAACCCTTGACTAAATGACTGTTCAGCAAGCAGAGTTTTTTTTTTGAATTACATTTGCAAATGTCACATTAATTCAGAGATGTTTTGATCTCGGAGGAGTACAAACAAACAATTATGACCAGAACCGGCATCTCAAATTGATGGAGACATGCATTTAAAATGTAAATTCACATCCACATGATATAGTTGAGTTATTAGGGAGTATTCCACTCTATTGAGCATGTCCACCCCCCTCCCCCCGAGTCATAATAAAACAAGCTGCCAGATCTCTTCCTGAGGGAGCAGCACTGGGTCACTCTACCTGCCAGATCTCTCCCTGAGAGAGCAGTACTGGGTCACTCTACCTGCCAGATCTCTCCCTGAGAGAGCAGCACTGGGTGACTCTACCTGCCAGATCTCTCCCTGAGAGAGCAGCACTGGGTGACTCTACCTGCCAGATCTCTCCCTGAGAGAGCAGCACTGGGTGACTCTACCTGCCAGATCTCTCCCTGAGAGAGCAGCACTGGGTCACTCTACCTGCCAGATCTCTCCCTGAGAGAGCAGCACTGGGTCACTCTACCTGCCAGATCTCTCCCTGAGAGAGCAGCACTGGGTGACTCTACCTGCCAGATCTCTCCCTGAGAGAGCAGCATTGGGTGACTCTACCTGCCAGATCTCTTCTTGAGGGAGCAGCACTGGGTCACTCTACCTGCCAGATCTCTCCCTGAGAGAGCAGCACTGGGTCACTTTACCTGCCAGATCTCTCCCTGAGAGAGCAGCACTGGGTCACTATACCTGCCAGATCTCTCCCCGAGAGAGCAGCACTGGGTGACTCTACCTGCCAGATCTCTCCCTGAGAGAGCAGCACTGGGTCACTCTACCTGCCAGATCTCACCCTGAGAGAGCAGCACTGGGTCACTCTACCTGCCAGATCTCACCCTGAGAGAGCAGCACTGGGTCACTCTACCTGCCAGATATCTCCCTGAGAGAGCAGCACTGGGTCATTATACCTGCCAGATCTCTCCCTGAGAGAGCAGCACTGGGTGACTCTACCTGCCAGATCTCTCCCTGAGAGAGCAGCACTGGGTGACTCTACCTGCCAGATCTCTCCCTGAGAGAGCAGCACTGGGTGACTCTACCTGCCAGATCTCTCCCTGAGAGAGCAGCACTGGGTGACTCTACCTGCCAGATCTCTCCCTGAGAGAGCAGCACTGGGTCACTCTACCTGCCAGATCTCTCCTTGAGAGAGCAGCACTGGTTCACTCTACCTGCCAGATCTCTCCCTGAGAGAGCAGCGCTGGTTCACTATGTCTGCCAGGCTGAGACATTGCCCACCCGAGAGCCATGACTGATTTTCTAAACAGCTGGGTTATAATGCATTTATTTTTATGTTGTTTTTCTCTCTCCCCGACACCTACAAAGGAATTTAAAAATAGAATGTTGGGGTTAACTGCAGATACGTATAATGCCCACGACGTGAAGTCTGTGTGATCACATTTTCCAGTTTTAGCTTTGAAGCGCGAATAAATATAATATCAGGACAACTATTAAAATCTTAATCTTATCGCACACACTGATAGTCCAACATAGTCCAACAGATAACAGCACTTTCAACACTTTCTCCTCTTCCTTTGACATGTAATCTAGAAGCATCGTTGCTATCATCTATGACTTATTATTGGGGCTGTGGCCCTGGCTGGAAGAGACGGATGAGGATGATGTAGTTGCTATGGTGATGCGGAGCATTAGGCCGGGGTTACATAAGTTGTCATTGAGGAAGCGTTCTGAGGACAGAGGACAGGTGTGACGAAGCCTGCCCGTTGTCCCAAAGGCTAGCGGCTGATTGTCATTACTTTTGACAATGTTCAGTCAACGTTCAGAGGACCTTATCGCAACTGAAAAACTCCCAGAGGAAAGAAACCTTGAGAGGAACCAGGTTCAGAGAGGAGGCCCATATTCTTCTGGCCACCCTTATCCCACGCCCAGGCCAGTTGATATGACTCCCCTGCATTTTCACACTTATTTATACACAGTGAGATGGACTCCCAGAGGTAACCACTACTATTCCACACAGTGAGATGGACTCCCAGAGGTAACCACTACTATTCCACACAGTGAGATGGACTCCCAGAGGTAACCACTACTATTCCACACAGTGAGATGGACTCCCAGAGGTAACCACTACTATTCCACACAGTGAGATGGACTCCCAGAGGTAACCACTACTATTCCACACAGTGAGATGGACTCCCAGAGGTAACCACTACTATTCCACACAGTGAGACGGACTCCCAGAGGTAACCACTACTATTCCACACAGTGAGATGGACTCCCAGAGGTAACCACTACTATTCCACACAGTGAGATGGACTCCCAGAGGTAACCACTACTATTCCACACAGTGAGATGGACTCCCAGAGGTCACCACTACTATTCCACACAGTGAGATGGACTCCCAGAGGTAACCACTACTATTCCACACAGTGAGATGGACTCCCAGAGGTAACCACTACTATTCCACACAGTGAGATGGACTCCCAGAGGTAACCACTACTATTCCACACAGTGAGATGGACTCCCAGAGGTAACCACTACTATTCCACACAGTGAGATGGACTCCCAGAGGTAACCACTACTATTCCACACAGTGAGATGGACTCCCAGAGTTAACCACTACTATTCCACACAGTGAGATGGACTCCCAGAGGTAACCACTACTATTCCACACAGTGAGATGGACTCCCAGAGGTAACCACTACTATTCCACACAGTGAGATGGACTCCCAGAGGTAACCACTACTATTCCACACAGTGAGATGGACTCCCAGAGATAACCACTACTATTCCACACAGTGAGATGGACTCCCAGAGGTAACCACTACTATTCCACACAGTGAGATGGACTCCCAGAGGTAACCACTACTATTCCACACAGTGAGATGGACTCCCAGAGGTAACCACTACTATTCCACACAGTGAGATGGACTCCCAGAGGTAACCACTACTATTCCACACAGTGAGATGGACTCCCAGAGGTAACCACTACTATTCCACACAGTGAGATGGACTCCCAGAGGTAACCACTACTATTCCACACAGTGAGATGGACTCCCAGAGGTAACCACTACTATTCCACACAGTGAGATGGACTCCCAGAGTTAACCACTACTATTCCACACAGTGAGATGGACTCCCAGAGGTAACCACTACTATTCCACACAGTGAGATGGACTCCCAGAGGTAACCACTACTATTCCACACAGTGAGATGGACTCCCAGAGGTAACCACTACTATTCCACACAGTGAGATGGACTCCCAGAGGTAACCACTACTATTCCACACAGTGAGATGGACTCCCAGAGTTAACCACTACTATTCCACACAGTGAGATGGACTCCCAGAGGTAACCACTACTATTCCACACAGTGAGATGGACTCCCAGAGGTAACCACTACTATTCCACACAGTGAGATGGACTCCCAGAGGTAACCACTACTATTCCACACAGTGAGATGGACTCCCAGAGTTAACCACTACTATTCCACACAGTGAGATGGACTCCCAGAGGTAACCACTACTATTCCACACAGTGAGATGGACTCCCAGAGGTAACCACTACTATTCCACACAGTGAGATGGACTCCCAGAGGTAACCACTACTATTCCACACAGTGAGATGGACTCCCAGAGGTAACCACTACTATTCCACACAGTGATGTTGGCAGGTGTTTCACCACTAACTGTAATTTGACCCCTGTAGTATACATAGCTATTCTCCCTATTATATTTTTTATTTTTTTTAATTTGATTTCATCTTTATATAACCAGGTAGGCAAGTTGAGAACAAGTTCTCATTTACAACTGCGACCTGGCCAAGATAGAGCAAAGCAGTTTGACACATACAACAACACAGAGTTACACATGGAATAAACAAACATACAGTCAATAATACAGTAGAAAAGTCTATATACAGTATGTGCAAATGAGGTAAGATAAGGGAGGTAAGGCAATAAATAGGACATGGTGGCGAAGTAATTACAATATTGCATTTAAACACTGGAATGGTAGATGTGCAAGGTCACTCAGGGAATGCAATCCTTGTAGACAGCATCACACAACGTGTGAATTACATGGATGCTTGGTGGTGCCATGACAATGGTGAAGGAATAGACCATTCTTTTTGCATTCATAGGGATGTCCACATAACATTTATAAGCACAATGGGATGGCTTGACTTGTTGAGGGAGTTCTCACTTCCTAGTGGACAACCCAATAATTTAAACCGTGGGACAAACCACTACTATAACGGAATTATTTCAGTGACTGAAATAATGTCAGACAAAGCTCCATTGGAAAAAGGCCATTTATGCTCCAATTCGCCGCCCCCTCCCTCTCTTCTTAATTACCCAGCCTCAAGGACAAGAGATTCACACACCCTGGGAGGCCTCAGCCAATGCTAGCCCAAACTGGTCTGTGATTGCCACCCGTGTATGCTGGCCATGGTATAACTATGTCTGGGACTCCCCTGTGGGACCTAAACATGGGAATGGACTTCTGATTGATGAGTAGCCCCCTGGCTGAATGGAAAATACATTGTTTTTCCATTTGACAGAATCATAGGGAAATATATTTAGTTCACTAGGTCCCTGCCCACTGGAGCAACTAAGCAGCAGCGGAGATAAATGGTCCATACGATAAATAAATGATCCACTGTCAGATAGCAGGCTGCTGGGGTCTATACAGTATATTCTACTGGGAGACTATGGGTTCTGGTCTAAAGTAGTGCGCTATATAGGGAATATGGTACCATTTGGGACGGAACCGTGGTACAGACTGCAACAGGCTTGTTCGTTCAGACACCGGAGACACACATGACCTCAATCCAGAGGTCATTGAGAGTGCATGATGGGAGGTGTTGTATCTAAGAGAACAGCCTCATGCTCTACATCAGAATAATGACTGTATAATAACATGCATATGAATGCACACCTTATTCCCTGTTACTACAGAGTATGAAATTATGAAGGCCTTTAACTTTAAGAAGAATACATCACAATACTCATGCATGTGAACTAAACTGGATAAATCTAGACCTCTGTATATTTCATTATCAACAAAATATTGATAATAGATTCATTATATCAACCAACCAACCAACCAACCAACCAACCAACCAACCAACCAACCAATAAATCAACCAACCAACTAATCAAGCAACTAATGAATCAATTAATAAACCAATCAATTTACTGAGCATTCTGTGTGGATATTATTAGTATCATTCTATGACTGTTTGATTTCAGTGGGAATTTATGACACTGCTCCACAACCTTTAGATTACATTTGTTCTTTAAACAGGATCAAAGTGAACAGAGCGACAGCAAACTGGTGTTTGTCACTTCGCCATTAATCTATTCATGGTGTTTCTGCTGAATTATTAATAGCACTCGTGCTTACAGTCTGATCCCAGATCAGCACCAATTAGTGCACAGGTAAAAAGTCTTGCCTAATTCCCTAAAACAAATGTCAGTTTACTCTGTGTTGCTAAGGCTGTGTGTAAAATGTTGATAACACTGAAATGAGCCATGTGTTTATAAATGGTATTTAGACATCCATTTGTACTAGGTGATCCTCATTTAGAGTCAGTCCAGGTAGGAGGTGCCATCTTTCAGGGTCAAATGATTTTCTATCATTAAGGCTACAGGTGACACAGTCCTTGCAATTGACTACACAAGGTGGCACAACCATTTACCAAACTGCATGTTCATGAAGTAAACTGATATTCTAATTCAAATTTTCCTCATTGGTTTTCAATTTCAGTTGACTTCCTGTGTTGATTGAACTGAAACGCATGCAAAACATGCAGTATATCTCAGTATCTATCATAGCTCTGGACTGTGGAATTCAGAATGGGAATTCTGTTAATGGAACCCCCAGTCTGGAAAACTCTAATGAAGAGGGATGATGGATGAGCTAGACCCCCAGAAACCAGCCCAACAATCCATCTCCCCACCCTCCTCCTTCAATAATGGAGTTCAAATGAAAACACTCAGCATCCACGCTACTGAGTGGAGCAGCGGTCTAAGGCACTGCATCTCAGTGCTAGAGGCATCACTACTGACCGGTTCAATCCCGGGCTGTATTACAACCGGCCGTGATTGGGAGTCCCATAGGGTGGCGCACAATTGGCCCAGTGTCATCCGGGTTAGGGGAGGGTTTGGCCGGGGTAGAGGAGGGTTTGTCCGGGGTAGGGGAGGGTTTTTGTCCGGGGTAGGCCGTCATTGTAAAATAAGAATTTGCTCTAACTGACTTACCTAGTTAAATAAATACAAAATCACTCAAATGCAGAAAAAAAGAACCTGCTTAAGAAAGATTCATGAAGATCCCAGTCACTGTCACTGTATATAAGGTTCTAGGGAAATAGTGTGTCGTACTGGAGAGTTCTGAATGACTGAAAACAGTCCTGTGACATGTATCCTCAAAGTGACACATTTTTAACTACAACGCAAATTCAATCTACAGGGAACACTTCAAGTATAGCATCTAGTCATCCATAAGGATGTTTCAAACACAATGCATTCAGATTAGCAGTCCTAATGATGCACGAACTTGGATTTGGTGCATTTTAATAAGAGTGTTTAGTGAATTAACATGCTTGCCTGACTTCTGTGCAGGCTGCCATGCAACCTGAGAGGCACAAAACGACATTTGGGAGCAGCATTAGCTCGGCTCGCTAGCAAGTGCATCACGCAGGCACGCACTGGCAGACAGCGCACGGTCGTATGCATATGCCTGCCTTACCTTGCTCAGAGGCAGGCAGAGAGGTAGGCAAAGAGGAAGACAGGCAAATAGGCAGGCAGGCAGAGAGGCAGGCAGAGAGGCAGGCAGGCAAAGACTACAATCCCCTAGCGGATACATATCAACTCTTAGCATTAGGGGGACGCTATCTAGGCATTTCACATCCAGTTAGCCCAATTAGTCTGTAGGGAGCCAGGGAGCTCATGGAGAGCAGGGTAGAACAGTACAGTACACAAAGAACTAGGGAGCCTCACGGCACCAATTACCAGTAGTGGGGGTGGAGGAGTGGGAGGGGTGGGAGGGGTGGAGATGGGTGGAAGGGTTGTAGGGTTTGTAGGGGTGAAGTGGGAGGGGTGGGAGGGTTGGAGGGGTGGAGATGGGTGGAGGGGTGGAGATGGGTGGAGATGGGTGGAGGGGTGGAGATGGGTGGAGGGGTGGGAGGGGTGGAGATGGGTGGAGGGGTGGATTAGGGCGACTGCACTTCTTGATTTGGCCTCATTTCGAAGATTGCTCATTAAGTGGCCATATGACTGAAGCCAAATGAAAGCTGTCTTGGGGGTGTGGTTTGATGTGGGTGTGTTATGGTCGTATACTGTACCCTGGCAGGTACTCTTGTTTGTCCCTCCGTAGCAACAACATAGCCACTTCCTCAAAATAGTCACTTCCTTAAAATAGTCTGAATTAATCTAAGATAAAGAAATCTGTAATTAATTTAGACTTTTCTTCCTAGGTGTTCTTAATGACACAATTCTACATTTAGCTAAGGTTTTTGGTGCAGCATTTCTCATGTAAAAATAGACATTGTACATTGTACAGTCTATCGAGTCGGGAAAGTCTGGCTGTGTGCTCAGGACTGATTTCTGAGAACAATAACACGTCTACAACTTGTCGAACAAGTTGCCAAACTATGATAAATGAAGCACAAGCTACAGTACACACTTTTTATCAGTCCCCAAAATCTCTTGCTAACTAGCTAAGTTCCAACTGTGTTTGTTAATGATGCTAGCAAGTAGTAGCTAACAGGCACTTCGAGCATCTAGGCCACAATCAGCTTATCAAGTCACTGGTGAGTGGCGACCTGTGTGCTTCCGTACCGTTTAGTTAACTTTCTCACTGTCTTTTACCAGAGTGTGCATCTGTCTGGCAGTGTTTCACTGGGAATCATGTTACAAATCAGATCACAAGACACAAGATATTTATACAAATAGGTTTTGGAATATTGACAAGTTGCAGTTGGTATACAAGTGCTCTCTGATCGTCTCAATTCTCATTTTGCCCCAAAAAGTGGCAGACTGGAGTGATTGACACTGTAAAACACATCAGCAAGTGGCCACTCCATAAAGAGCCTAGGGCCTGAGGTTATTTCAACATAACTTTGGGGACGTACTGTCTTACGAAAACAAGGCGCTGTGTAATGGGCAGGTCTGTCTCTGTGTGGAGGTTCTGGGAGCTGTGATTGGATAGAGCGTGTGCAACTGATAGAGTGCAATCAACACAGCTGCTTCTGACTTGTTAGTGGGCACGGTGCCAGTGGGCATTATCTTAATCTACCCCTCCAGTAAGTTGTGGAGAACTCACCTACAAAACTCAGCTTTGGACAAGACAAACTTTACGACCAAAATTGTCCTATTTATACTTTGTAGTCAATTTTGAAACTAGAGTTTAAAACCAGAGGAGCAGTTGACCTTTTTACGGGTGTCAGTGCAACAGACATCCCACTGGGCACAGATGTCAGTTCAACGTTTATTTATGCTTAAATTGTCAACTAACGTGAATTCAACGTGAAAAATAAAATACAAAGTCACAATGTTACTGGATTTAGGTAAAAAGTTAGGTATAAAAAAAACAAAATGTCTTGACTTTTTGCAAATCCAATCAGTTTTCCACGTTGATTCAACGTCTTCACATATCACTTTTTTGTTGAAATGATGTGGAAACAACATGGTTTCTAATAGTTTTTGCCCAGTGGGATTGATTTAAATGTGCTTTGTATAAAAATACAAATCCAAATTCAGCAGCATCGCTGTGAGGCAGAATGGATAATGTGTACAGTTGGTTATCCCAACTCGACTATGATAAGCATCACAGCAAGGCAGCGTGCATGCAGAGCACAGCCCTGGAGATTGACGTGGGGTAAACATTAAAGGGGTTGCTAGCGGGATGCGGACGGCTACAGTTCAGATAAGAAATCAAATAGCAGTGCAGAGTGTTGTTGTTGTGTGTAAATGAACCACTGTGTGTGTGTGCGTGTTTGCATGTGCGTGTGTGTGTGTGTGTGTGTGCATGTTTGCATGTGCGTGTGTGTGTGTGTGTGTGGACAGAAGCAGTATGGACACTATGTCTGTGGCGTTACCAGTACCCTGCCTCCTGTCTGTACTGTAGCCTGCTTGGTGCCCTTGCACTTGGTTGCTGGTGGGTATCACCTTGCGTAACCAAAGCACACACTTGCTCGCTCTCTCTCCCCTAAATCCCTAATGTGAGGATCCTGGACTGCTCCTTCGAACAAACGGGTGAAATTAATCCCTTAAAACACTCCTCGAGTTCCTTCGCCCCTCTCCCCAAGTCTCCAAGTGGATGATTCCTGTAATTCCCAGCTGCTTCAAGGTCATTGTTTCTCCATGTCAGACAGAGAGAGAAGAAAGAAAGAGCAGAAGGGAGGGAGGAATGAAGGGAGGGAGAAAGGTAGGAAAGGAGGAATGAGTGCATCCTCCACTCGCTCCTTGATGTCCTCAGTCTCTCCAGGCCCGAATAAAGGCCATCTCATAAATCGCCTACGGCAACCATCAGTCACACCCCGTCGCCAACCGGCGATGAGTGATGACCAATGTCGCTTCTCCATTGTGGAAGTGTGCGCTACGTCCTAGCGCTCCTGGCCATCCCAGGCAACAACACCATTTGAACTCCCTGTATGTGCTATTAACAATTGTTAGGCCATAGTGCTTTTCCCACTGGCAGGTGGACAATGGGTGATATTCTTATGAAGTGACAAGTTGAGTGATGTGGGGTTTTCAAATGAGTGGAGTCATTGTTGCCGGGGTTACATATTTGCACCCAAGGAACAGGCTCCAAGCTCCCTGGTGAGTGAGTTGCTTCACACCAATGGAAGTCTAAGTGGCGATAGGGTTCGTCTCAGAAGGTAACAGCCGAATGTCTCCTCTAATGGCACTTCTAAAATATCTCAGTCTTCATGACGAACTGACCAGTCTTAATCCTTAATGAGAAACATGCCATTAGAGGCATGCTGGACACCCAGTGGAATATCACCCCTGTAGAGAGGACGGTGTGCAATTCTGAGGAGAAAAGATAAAAAGGAGCTATTCACTATGAGAGTCCATGATGTGATATTTATGGGTTAGTGTGCAGGCAGGGCTCATGGCAGCCTGTGACAGGTGTTAGATGAAGGAGACCCTGTAAGATATGGAGAGCCTGGAGCTGCCTGGTGACCCGGACAGCACCACCCTGGGCCCAGTCTTCCAGTAGATTGGCTGGAGATGACTTGGCAGTCAAACAGGGCTATTTCTGTTTTTAAAGTTTCATTTACTGCTGCTGGCTGGTGACAAATGGTCAATATCTGACCTCTCAGGCTTGCCATTTTCCACCTTCACATGGAGTTTTCACTTCACATTTAAAAATATTGACGCTTGAAATAACAAACCACCTCCACGCTCCCTCGGTGTGAGAGGAAAATAAACCCATTGAAAGGCGTTGGTTGGCTAAAGACCCAACAACTGAAGAAGTCTATGAATAAATAGAGCCATGCTGTGAGAATTGGATGATACAGCCCACCAAACGCCTTCCCTGGGTTTCTTGTGGTACAGACGGAAAGTGAGAGGCAGAGAGATGCATGCTGTCTCATAAAAACAGGGTGAAACACTTTTTCTTCAGTGGGAGAGGAGGAGAGGATTAAAGGAGGTGTGCCAGGGGATCAGTGCCAGCCAGACTTGCAGCGGAACTTGCCACGTCTTGTCTTACAGCACTGGGCGGGGGGCCGAATAGCGCTACAGGGGGGATTACATGGAGGGGAAAGGGGATATGGGGAGAGAGGGAGGTGGGTTGGGAGACGCACATGGATTGGACTGTTCACACTGTTCCATAAAAGGGGAGAAGTCCAGAGGAGAGTCAGAGGATGGATGGGGTGGAGGGCTGGGGTACTAAAGGCTCGAGGGGGATGGGGTGGAGGGCTGGGGTACTAAAGGTCCAAGGGGGATGGGGTGGAGGCCTGGGGTACTAAAGGTTCGAGGGGGGTGGGGTGGAGGCCTGGGGTCCTAAAGGTTCGAGGGGGGTGGGGTGGAGGCCTGGGGTACTAAAGGTCCAAGGGGGATGGGGTGGAGGCCTGGGATACTAAAGGTACGAGGTGGGTGGGTGGAGGGCTGGGGTACTAAAGGTCCAAGGGGGATGGGGTGGAGGCCTGGGGTACTAAAGGTACAAGGGGGATGGGGTGGAGGCCTGGGGTACTAAAGGTACGCGGGGGGTGGGGTGGAGGGCTGGGGTACTAAAGGTCCTAGGGGGATGGGGTGGAGGCCTGGGGTACTAAAGGTTTGAGGGGGGTGGGGTGGAGGGCTGGGGTACTAAAGGATCGAGGGGGGTGGGGTGGAGGCCTGAGGTACTAAATGTCAGAGGGGGGTGGGGTGGAGGTCTGGGGTACTAAATGTCAGAGGGGGGTGGGGTGGAGGTCTGGGGTACTAAGGGTCAGAGGGGGGTGGGGTGGAGGCCTGGGGTACTAAGGGTCAGATGGGGGTGGGGTGGAGGCCTGGGGTACTAAACATCCGAGGGGAGTGGGGTGGAGGCCTGGGGTACTAAGGGTCAGAGGGGGTTGGGGTGGAGGTCTGGGGTACTAAGGGTCAGAGGGGGGTGGGGTGGAGGCCTGGACTACTAAAGGGTGAGGGGGTGGGGTGGAGGATTGGGGTACTAAAGGTGAGAGGGGGGTGGGGTGGAGGGCTGGGGTACTAAAGGTTCGAGGGGTGGTGGGGTGGGGTGGAGGCCTGGGGTACTAAACGTCCGAGGGGGGTGGGGTGGAGGCCTGGGGTACTAAAGGTTCGAGGGGGGTGGGGTGGAGGCCTGGGGTACTAAACGTCCGAGGGGTGTGGGGTGGAGGCCTGGGGTACTAAACGTCCGAGGGGGGTGGGGTGGAGTCCTGGGGTACTAAGGGTCAGAGGGGGGGGGGGGGGGGGGGGGGGGGGGATTAGGAGGTCTGGAGTACCAAGGGTCAGAGGAGGGTGGGGTGGAGGTCTGGAGTACCAAGGGTCAGAGGGGGGGTGGGGTGGAGGTCTGGAGTACAAAGGGGCGGGGGGGGCAGAGGGGTGGATGTCTGAAGTACCAGGGGTCAAGGGGGGTGCAGGCCTGGAGTATTAAGGGTCAGAGAATGGGTGGGGTGGAGGCCTGGAGTACTAAGTGTCAGGGGGTGCTGTTGATGATGATGATGAGGATGGTAATGATGATGGTGACGAAGATGATGATGCCTTTATTTGTATCCGTTAGGTAATGATTTCTGTCACACAGTCACACAGCATACCAATGCATACCTCTGTGATCCCTCTCAATACTAAAACCATCAGAGCAAAAACTCTCTATAATATCACAAAGCTGCCTTTAGAATCATCAAGCTCAATTATATGAAAATGTAGGTCAAGGTCAAATGTGGCACAGTCAAAGTCACAGAGGACAGGACTTTTTTGGTAAACCCCAGCATGTAAAGAAACAGCCGATCAACGGCCAACGTTAACTTTTTAATTGAGGCTATGACAGTCTAGGGAAGTTCACAAGATCATCAGGCTATAGTTTTGGATGATCTTCTGTGTAGAAAATAACATCATCATTACACATCTTACACGGCTTGGGGACATTGTGGAGTCTTTCAGAGAGTCTTTCAGTGATGGGGTCAAAATGTGTGTGTGTGTTCTACCTGTTCTGACAGATCACCTCAAGTTTCCACAAGTGAGAGGGCGCTCCATTCTCATCACATGCCCTGGGATGGGCCTGACTGCACAATTAGGTGAGATTGAGGAGCTCTGGGAAACAGCAAACACACACACACACACACACACACAGGTCATCCAGGAACACAAGGAACGCTCCTCTCCCATCCTCTCACTGTGGATTACATTACTTCATCATTACGGGGTGGAGTGCGGCTGACAGCATCTGTCTCAAATAAAAAGTGATCCCATTGATGGGTAATCATCTTGGTCTTCAGGTTTATTCTGGGTGACAGCTCCTCCCCCTTCTCCCTCATTTACAGCGAGACAATGCGTGTTTAAGAGGTAATAGCTACATGTCATGTTCCTGCTTTATCCTCAGCATTTAGTGAGACTTGGCCCCTGTTCAGGGCTATGTTTGACCTGACTGAAAAGTACACACCGAGCCACTTTGAGTCATTGTAAGCGTGTAGTGTTAACATTTCCCCGAGCACTTAAACATTTGCCCTCTGGTTTAATGGCTATTGATTGGACTTCCCTGTTTAATACATATAAAAAAACACTGTTATAAAACAGTGCCGACTGAAGCCGGTGCCAAGCCATAGGGAAAATATAGAAGTTGGCCAGCAGACAAGGATTCCCAGAATTAAACCGTTAACTATTGAAAAGAAGCATATAATACTGTTAAGAATATAATACTATAATATAATACTAATATAATAATCAATATCATTAGTAATTAATATAATATAATAATTAATATAATAAAATAATAAAATAATAATATATTATATATAATACTATATATAATACTGTTAAGAAGTCAACGATGTGTCAACAGTGGTCTCCTGCTCACTCGTCTCCCGGGGCTGGGGCTGTGGCACTGCCGATGCCAGGATATATCAATGAGCAACTCTAAGACTCCTGGTTGGAGTTGGATAGGATGTACGGCCAGAGGGTGACAGACCGGGGCTGTAATGGCCTTGTCACAGTGACAAACGGTGCAGCGTTGCTATTGGGTCATTCTCATGAAACGGACATTTGACCAACAAATTCTCAAGTGTCATTTTCACAAACGTTCCTCTTGGATCACTGATTTTAGGATCTGTATTTAGCTATTTCATAATTATTATGATGTTTTTTCATCCGATTTGATGCATTTTACCACAATTGCCACACAATACCAAAACAGTCCTAATATTTTTTTAACATTGCTCCCCTAATGAAAAGGCCTGATTTAAACATTACACTGAAATTACAAATATTCCACTGACACTGTGTTTGTACGTAATAAATATTATAGTTTAACATAAACTTCAACAAGTATACCATTTTATGATTTATGGACAAACTACAGCAACACATTTTGTGTTTCATTCAAATAAATTAGTTTTTTTCTAAAGTACAATTATATAAAATGACCTGAGAATTTAATCTGGATGCATTTCAGTAATGACAGTTTAGGGTGAAAGTGTTAAATGTATTTAAAATAAGACATCTTTGTCCTCAGAATAGTAGTTGATTTTTGCAGATGCATCTTTACACAATCTCCCTATTATGAGAGCACTGGGTTAAGTGTAAAACAATGCCACTGTGGTAGTTCACCGTGTCATTGGACTCCACAGGCCATAATCACCTCTATTTGGAGGGGTTAGGCGAGAGGACTGTAAAACGTGACCTTTCCTTGGGTGCTAGTGATTCTCGTGGGGCCAGAAACCTTACATTCCTATCCTGACAGGTTGAAACCTCCCTGATGACACTATGTAGACAGGAGGACTGTATTCAGCCACAGTCCCAGCTACAGGCTTGGATAATATGTAGACAGGAGGACAGTATACAGCCACAGTCCCAGCTACAGGCTTGGATAATATGTAGGCAGGAGGAACAGTATACAGCCACAGTCCCAGCTACAGGCTTGGATAATATGTAGACAGGAGGACAGTATACAACCACAGTCCCAGCTACAGGCTTGGATAATATGTAGACAGGAGGACAGTATACAACCACAGTCCCAGCTACAGGCTTGGATAATATATAGACAGGAGGACAGTATACAACCACAGTCCCAGCTACAGGCTTGGATAATATATAGACAGGAGGACAGTATACAACCACAGTCCCAGCTACAGGCTTGGATAATATGTAGGTTGGGGGAAGGGGTGAGGAATGGGGGGGGGGGTGAGGAAATTGAGAGAATTAAGGGGGAAGAGGAATTGGGGATGAGGGGGATGTATTCACAGTCACACTGCGAAACCGCATCTGAAAGAATCTGCTCATAGAGTTGTTTTACCCATGATGACTTACAAAAGGAATTCTGGACTTCTCGGAAAGAATCCAGTCCTTGGATTTGTCCGTTCTTGTCGTTAACTCTAGATAGGGCATGGCTATAAATACTGAGTTGCTGGATTTTTGACCTTATAAGCCAAGTCTTCTCAGAGACTTCTTGTCAAACATGCACATCACAGACTGCCAGGGAAGGAAATAGCTCAGTTTGTCTCTCTCTCTCTTTCATTTAGTCTCTCTAAGTTATGGCCAAGAATATCCTAACCAATCTGAGTTTCTGAACAAGAGAGAACACATGCCACCTTCACAGAAAGACAGACAGAGAGAGAGACAGAGAGAGATCATTTAATCAATTTTAGAAGAAGGCTGTAACGTAATAAAATGTGGAAAAAGTGAAGGAGTTTGAATACTTTCTGAATGCTCTATATATTATGACACATGTTATGACATTTTTGTTCAATTTGGTGTTCGGCAGCGTTCGATAGGGATTTTTTCGGGTGGTCAAGCACACCATTTTTTTTCTTGAATCTCGTCGAAGTTCAGTAGCCAAAGTCTATGCCCCTAAGTCTGTGATTGGTCAACAGTAGGGATTTTTCAATGAAGTGTTTGCAGTTAGATGTAAAATTGCTCGACTAAGACCTTGGCAAAAACGTCTAAATTAATTAGAGATTTCTTGAGCCATCTTAGATTAATTTGGGCTATTTTGAGGAAGTGTACTGGCTATGGCATCTAAAGAGGGACAAACAGTAATACTGATATTTTTTTCTCAATTTTCAAGCGAACCTATGTATGCAAAACCCTTTATATATACTCCTGTAACACCTGAATCCTCTTTATGAGCTGGCCAATGTCTACTGACGCTACAGTTGAATTCAGTCCCAAAGGACACCCTATTCCCTACATAGTGCACTACTTTCGACCAGATCCCTATGAAGTAGTGCACTATATAGGGTGCCATTTAGGGTGCAACATTGGCCTCTGTGTGACAGCCCACGCTGGCTGTCGATGGGCGTTAGGGTGGGTTGGAACCCACAGTCCAAACACATTGCATCCTGGGTGTGTGGAAGTGAGACCCTGAGGGCCATGGCAGGGATGTCCCAGAATACCACTACCGTTGCTGGGCAGGAGACGCCACCTTTCACCCCTGTCCGCCACACCACCATCACCACCCTCTCACACACACGTGGCAACAACACCCAGGGTTGTCAAAGTCACTGGTTTCTCCCGAGTGGTTTTATACGTCAGGGTCCATAAAGAGGCCCACCACATATTATACCTCCTCAGCCGTGGGCTCAGAGGTTTACAGTACACAGGTCAGGGTTCTTCCATCAACAACAGTACAGTGATATTGGAAAGCATCCAGAAAACAAAACGTAGTTGAACCTTGTGATAAAGAGAGGGTTACCAGGGATACTGTGGTGCTTATGGAACCGTTTAGACAGCATGGGTCAGGTATATTCCATGCTTGATAGTGTAGTGATATCAAGTATACCCAAAATGAGATGGTGGTAGTTGTACAGCGTGGTTTCTAGACAGAGGATCTGTAAATGCAGAGGTGCTATTTTGTTGAACCACCTCAGACATGTGGTCACTGTTAAGATACCAAATGAATGACTGAAGTGCATTATGCAACAAGGGGGAGATAGTGGACTCAGTCTCTCAACGGCAGTGGTTCCCAACCCCTCACAGTTTACCGGGAGGATCGTTGGGCCTTACTTAATTTGAGAGGTGGCATGAAATGCCTCAACTGTGAGATATGTGAAATAGGGGTCACTGGGGGGAAAAGCTTGGGAACCCCTACTGTAAGGTACAAAATGGCATACGTTATTGCTCCGCTTCTTTGCATGCTATGGACTAACAACGTCATACTTATTTCCCCGCTGTCTCTCAGCAGATCCATTAGATCCAGTCAGCCTGCCTCGCCAGGGTTCTGGACAGACATCAGGGCAGCGGCATGTCGACAGTCACGAACAAACGATGCATCGTGGGACAGATCAAGGCAGCGACTCTGACATGTTCAGCCGAGGGAGCCTCAGATCTGCCGTGAGCGATTAGGCCAGAGCTGTGGAGACAACGAGGCTTTTTCCTGATGGCTAGTGATATCGTCTCTTAACATTTACTATGAGCCGATCGCAAATGTATTTATTTTCTCTTTTCTCTCTCAGGACTCTCGGGAGTCTGAGGTGTGATGCTGTAATGTTATGTCTGTATGTCTATCAGTCTGTCTCTCTGGCTGTCTGGCTGTCTGTCCCTCTCTCTCTGTCCATCTGTCTGCCTCACTCACTGTCTGTCTCTCTGTCTGGCTAGCTCCTGTAGTTAAGGAATGGGGAGTGACGTTGGTGGCTCATGTGATCTTTCGCTCGCTTGGCTAGGCCGAGCATGGCACAGATGGTGTCAGTGCAGGGCTTCTCCAGTGCCACAGATATCCTGTGGTATATCACTCACTCTAAAACTGTCCAGTCAGTAACATAACAATGGTCTGTTTACTGAAAGGGAAAGAAGACTGAGAAATATGACTGAGAAATCCCACCCTAATTGAACATTGATAATAGTAAAAACATTTACATATTACAAAAAGCACACGACACCTCAAACAATGCGCTTAGAAAGTGCAATAGCGGTTTGACATCTACACCATCCAATTAGCTGGATGCTACATTGAGGGGTTGAGAGATCCATGGGAGGCCAAGCAAAAGCTAACTGGAGTCAGTGGCTCTGAGAGCAACACACACTCTCATTACAAATCACTAATGAGAAGCGGGCAGGAGGACACAAGACTGTGAGATAGCAAGATAGTCGCTAGACAGCGCGAGGAGGAGCTGCTATAGTGATGTGTTCTGGAGTGCCAGGAGAAGAGGGAGGACAAGTTCTGCATCCTAAATGGCACCCTATTCTACTATATAGTGCACCCTATGGGCCCCTGGTCAAAGCTAGTGCACTGGATATATGAATAGGGTGCCAGACGAGCTATTACGCAGACGAGCAGTGTAATAGACATGGATACAGATGGGGGGCCCTCCACCTCCCTGTCGAATGTCTCATTGGTGTTGATAGCCACTCAAATGGAGTGGACCTAGAGCTCAGTGAGAGACCCTCTAACAAGAGTCACTCCAGCACTGTGCTAAAGGGACTTCTAGACTGCGTCCCAAATGGAAACCTATTCCTTATATAGTACCCTATGGTCCCCGGTCAAAAGTAGTGCACTATATAGGGCATAGGGTGCTATTTGGGACGCAGGTATAACAAGAGAAATTCACGGTTCAGGCAGTGTGTTTGGCTGTGAATGGAGTGAATAGCACAATTGTCTGAGGAGGGAGGGGATACGAAGGTGTTGGAGTGAAAAGGGTATATTTACGTGCTTCTACACCTGCATTGCTTGCTGTTTGGGGTTTTAGGCTGGGTTTCTTTACAGCACTTTGAGATATCAGCTGATGTACGAAGGGCTATATAAATACATTTGATTTGATTTGATTTGATGCTGAGAGTGTTGTGAATGTAGCTAGACACAGAACAACGTTTATACCTGATACTGTCGTTAGTAGGACAGTACAGCTGTCAGACACAGAACAACGTTTATACCTGATACTGTCGTTAGTAGGACAGTACAGCTGTCAGACACAGAACAACGTTTATACCTGATACTGTCGTTAGTAGGACAGTACAGCTGTCAGACACAGAACAACGTTTATACCTGATACTGTCGTTAGTAGGACAGTACAGCTGTCAGACACAGAACAACGTTTATACCTGATACTGTCGTTAGTAGGACAGTACAGCTGTCAGACACAGAACAACGTTTATACCTGATGCTGTCGTTAGTAGGACAGTACAGCTGTCAGACACAGAACAACGTTTATACCTGATACTGTCGTTAGTAGGACAGTACAGCTGTCAGACACAAGGAGAACATGTAGCAGAACGTATTTGGTAACACTTGTAGTTACTAAGTGGTTACTATGTAACTACATGTTAATACAACGCTACTACAGTTATTACTGTGTAGTAACATACAGTGTAGTAACATACAGTGTAGTAACATACAGTGTAGTAACATACAGTGTAGTAACATACAGTGTAGTAACATACAGTAATGGGGACAGATTAAGGCAAAGTGTCACCGTGTTTTTTTACTCCATAAACTGGCCGTGTAAAGTAATGCTATTTTGAGAGGAAACACAGTATTGCTTGAAATCAGATATAAATGAATTGCAGAAAGACGGCCATGGAAAAAGTAGCGAGGATAAATAGACAGCGGTCTTTGAAATTCTATCTGTGTGACAGATGACATTTGAAGCCTGTGATGTCTTCAGTGCTGTTTGTCCACTACTAACCTAACGTAGCAGGCGTATAAGAAATGCCTGAAACTAGATGCCCTACATACTGGTCTTGACAAGAAGAAAAAACCTGTCGGGGGAGGTTCTCTTCTGCACTGTTCAACCAATCCAGTAAATGTGGAGGAGGGGTTAAGATGGAGTGTCGCCTTGTTAACGTCCAATAGTGGAAGTTGCCTCGGAGGCTCTCTTTTCCTTTCAGCAGAGGCTAGTAGTCAAACGTATATTTCTGGGTGGCCGAAGGGAAAAATATCCTTTTGTGTCCTTCAACTAAAGTCTGACTGACACGTTCAGCTTACTACAGCAGGACTTCCAACGGACTTCCCCTAGAGAAAGCTCAAAAGTTTGAGAGAGAGAGAGAGAGAGAGTGAGAGAGAGAGAGAGAGAGAGAGAGAGAGAGAGAGAGAGAGAGAGAGAGAGAGAGAGAGAGAGAGAGAGAGAGAGAGAGAGAGAGAGAGAGAGAGAGAGAGAGAGAGAGAGAGAGAGAGAGAGAGAGAGAGAGAGAGAGAGAGAGAGAGAGAGAGAGAGAGAGAGAGAGAGAGAGAGAGAGAGAGAGAGAGAGAGAGAGAGAGTTTGCCCAGTTCCTGAAGAAGGATCCAAAAAAAGGAGCTACCTCTGACAGGGGCGGTCTGATCTGATGGATCACCACAGCAACCAAAGACCGGGTTACCGGGGGAACAGGGTAAACTGGAGACATTACACTATAGTCCAACATGGCTGAAATAGGCTTACACCAGTGATGAGTTAGTACAAGGGAAGCTATGGTAAATATCATTATAAAAGGTGCCCTTCACGAAACGTTTATTTCATTGCGCTCTGACATATTTGTGGGGGTGTACTGTGGACGTCTCAAATGAACTTTAAATTCCTTATCATACCTTTCCCAGCCATCCTGTCTCACTCCCAGCCGCCAAAACAGGTTGCCAGGGTTAAAGGACAGCGTATCATCATGGCTCACCTACAAGAGGGAGTTAGAGGATTAAAACGCCCTGTGGTTCAGCCTCGTCTATTTAAAAACACTTCCTTTTTATAATTACTCTGAGGAGCGCCAGTGAATGCATCCAAAATGGCACCCTATTCCCTGTGTAGTGCTCTACTTTTGACCAGAGCCCTATGCCATTTGGGATGTAGCCTTAAGAAACAGCATATGCCAAGAAGCATTAGTAGCTGGCACGCATCTGGTTAGATAAATCCTCTCACACGCTGTAGAATATTTCCTGTCCAACAAGGCTTGGAATTAATGGAAACGGTGCATTTCGCTAATGTCAGGCGTGGCCGAGAGGGTCAATCTCTCACGGCTGGAGCAACATTGGAATCAGGCTGTTAAAATGGCCCTAGCCCACAGCGCCTGACAGTACTGCTCTAGACCCATCTATCTGGTTTCCTCATTCACCTCAACTCCTGTGGAAGTGCATCAAATGAATTAGCGTGTTATCTGTCGGGAAAAATGCTTCATCCAGATGCTTTCTAGTCATTCTACTACAGGGAGACGAGCCATGGTGCTGATCCCAGGTCAGAATGTGTCAAGACAAGGAATGCTTAAAGGGGCAGTCAGCAGTTGCTACATCCATTTTTGGACCTCATAAATGAATGATATGTAGGCATCAATTGTTGAAGAATATAACTTCTAAATGTCTCGAGTTTAACAGTGTTAACAGAAGCCAAAATATAAGAATGTTGTATTTCAATGTTTGTAAACAGTCTTTTTGATTTAATTTTATTTAACCTTGCTTTACTAGGCAAGTCAGTTAAGAACAAATTCTTCTTTACATAATAGTACATTTCAACAAACACTATATAGCCTCAAAACATGGTTACAACAATAATTTTGATATGGTCAGTCCTTGCATCCATAGCTCTGTCTATGAATTTGAGAGTGGTTACATTTCTCCAGGTCCATGATTGTTGCTTTAAGGAAGATGGTGGTACAGAACAATGAGCTGTGCTGTTGTTAAGCTTCACCACATTGGAAATAACCACATTTAACAGTTTCATGTGTTATCCTGTGGGATTCCTTTGTACTTTTTAAACTGTACGATCAATCAATCATGTATTATTTTTCAGTTTTCTACTCTGCATGTCTGTAAATGAACAAATTGTTCTTCTTCTCCAGTCCCCTCCCCTCCTACACCAAAGACTGTTGAAGGGCATGTGTATTTTTGCGAGGACAAGCTTTATACGTGTGTGGTCAGCTGCCTTGCAAAATAACAGGACATGAGGTAGGTGTCTGAGTTTTTTTAACCCTGCTTTTCAGTCAAAGTCCAAAGGTCAAAAAGCATCCTCAATTAAAGTGCGTGTGTGCTGGCTTCACACAGAAAAACATTTAAATTACATTTCTCTCAGAAATCTCTCAAAATGATCAAGCAAATCATTTGTTATTGATTGAGTCACAGTGCAGTGGGAGAAAAATGTACCTCTTGGGCCCACCGAGCGAGAGAACCTCTCTCAAGCCCAGAGATTTCCCCTGCTGCTTGTATTTTCTGAATGCTACTTTATCGTTCTGACTTCGCTCAATAGTGCTCCACAAAAACATTGCCCCCTGGGAACCTATTCAGAGGGGCGGGAAGAGCAAAAAGGTCACTCAGTGCTAGACTCAGGTGCAGTGGCCAAACTCAGTGGTAGTGGACGCCAGGGGGGCTGGCCCAAAAGATCTGCCACCCGCCCTGTGGGGCGGGACCGACCGCCTTGCCGGTTTACAACACTTTGTGTAAGGCCCATTTACAATGTGGCGGACATTATTGTTGCTCTCCAAAGTGCCTCTTCATTTGACCCATGTCTCTTTCTGAGCCAAAACAACTGTGTCTCTCCTCCCTTCAGCAACTTAGAGGATGACCCGCTGATGACCCTAACCTGTCAATCACCCAGCCACCTCCTGTTTCTCTGTCTTCTGAGTGTAATATAAAGTCAATATAAAGTGTTATGGGCCGACAATGGTATCAGTAGGTTGAATGAATGGAGCTTGTAATTTAAAGGTGGCACGCTCTAACGCCTAAGGGGCCCTTGAGCTTGCCAATAAATGTTTATGGCACTGTGTTAGTGCCTCAAGACCCCAGTTTGAGACAGTTTGCTAAAGGAGGAAAACAATCCTTCCATTAACAGGTCATGTGAATTATTATGTGGATTATAATTAATGGACATTTTTGAAGGGGTTAATACATTTCTCGTAAGGGAAAATCAAGTCTGGAATTTCAAAGTGGAAATGACAGACTTCAGAAGCCTTTTTAAACCTCAAATACACTACACGTTGTACATTTCCTAAAAGTTCTCCTGAACTGTATTAAAGGGAGAGGATTATTAGTGACCTCCTCCCAAAGGTCCATGTAGGCTCCTGCATGTCTGCTTGGCTGTTCCCATAAACACCTCTTTCTTCCTTTAGACAGGTTTATCTATTTCTCCCCTCTTTTTATATTATTCAGGGGAGCCCAATCGACACCAGAGTCTCATTTTCAATGGTGCCCTGAGGACGTCAAAGAAAATATAAAACTACAAGATACAATAACAGGTACATTACATTAGAACATCACAAACATCACAGGCATCATAAAACAAGTTATTAAAGTCAATCAATCAAAACAATTGCACACCTCGGTGAACACGTTCATCATCAGGGTTTTAAACTGCCCTAGTGGCACCAGAGAATCCAAATGTAATGAATTTTGTAAGTGATTCCCCCCAAAATAAAATAAAAATACAGATATATCTAGTTCTGTGGTGACCCGAGGAACCTCAAGAGGTGACCAACCCTGTGAATGGGTTCGGCATCTCATGTTTTAAACTTTAACAACAAAGTCAGACTGTAATGAGGACCAGCCAACTTACAGGACTGTAATGAGGACCAGCCAACTTACGGGACTGTAATGAGGACCAGCCAACTTACGGGACTGTAATGAGGACCAGCCAACTTACGGGACTTTAATGAGGACCAGCCAACCTTTTGATAAGGGTACAGTGGTGAGTATTGAAACTGTTACCTGTGATTAAACGAAAGGCGCCATTGTAGACGGCATCCAAAGGTTTAAGTGATGTCACCATAGTCAAGAACTGTCAGGAAAGTTGACTGTACAATCTGCTTCCTGCTATTTAGAGAGAGGCAATATCTATTTCTAAAAAAGAAGCCCACTTTAAATCTTAGCATTTTAACAAATTCATCAAAATGTTTTTTAAACTTCAAATCTTTATCAATTCAAATGCCCAGATGTATATAGGTGGGAACCCGATCGATGAGAGAACCATCCAATGAATGAAAATGTAGTCCATCTGAAATGTTTTGTTGAGAATTAGAGAACAACGTGTATTTAGTCTTGCCGACACAACACAGCCTGCCTCTCAAATGGTGCACTATTCCCTATATACTCCACTACTTTTGGCCAGGACCCTGTAACGGATGTTGGTGGAAGAAGGTGAGGACCAAGGTGCCGAAACAGTTCTGTCTGGTGCAGACACAAAAACAAAGCAACAACCCACAATACCCTGGTGGGAAAAGGCTACCTAAGTATAGTTCTCAATCAGAGACAACGATAGACGCTGCCTCTGATTGAGAACCACACCCGGCCAAACACAGAAATCCAAAACATAGAAAATGAACATAGAATGCCCTCCCTAGTCACACCCTGGCCTAACCCTGGCCTAGAGAATAAAAGCCTCTCTATGGCCAGGGCGTGACAGACCCATAGGGTCCATCTGGGACAAACCCAGATTCTACTCCCACTTACAGTGCGTTCAGGAAGGATTCAGACCCCTTCCCTTTTTCAAAATGTTGTTAACTTTACAGCCTTATTCTAAAATGTATTCAATATTTTTTTTCTCATCAATCTACATACAATTATGTACCATACCATTATGACAAGTGAAAACAGGTTTTTAAAAATGTTTGACATTTTATGGAGAAAAACTCCCTGAAATATCTATGTATTCAGACTCTTTGCTATGAGACTTGAAATTGAGCTCAGGTGCATCCTGTTTCCATTGATCATCCTTGAGCCGTTTCCACGTCTTGATTGGAGTCCACCTGTGGTAAATTCAATTGATTGGACATGATTTGGAAAGGCACACACCTGTCTATATAAGGTCCCACAGTTGACAGTGCATGTCAGAGCAAAAACCAAGCCATAAGGTGGAAGAAATTGTAGAGCTCCGAAACAGGCTTGGGTCGAGGCACAGATCTGGGGAAGGGTACCAAAACATTTATGTAGCATTGAAGGTCCCCAAGAACACAGTGGCCTCCATCATTCTTAAATGGAAGGAGTTTGGAACCACCAAGACTCTTCCAAGAGCTGGCCGCCCAGTCAAACTGAGCAATCGGGGGAGAAGGACCTTGGTCAGAGAGGGCTCCAGAGTTCCAGAGTTCCTCTATGGAACTCATAGAGTTCCTCTATGGAGAAGAACCTTCCAGAAGGACAACCATCTCTGCAGCACTCCACCAATCAGGCCTTTATGGTAGAGTTACCAGACGGAAGTCACTCCTCAGTAAAAGGAACATGACAGCTCGCTTGGAGTTCGGCAAAAGGCACCTAAAGGACTCTGACCATGAGAAACAAGATTCTATGGTCTGATGAAACCAAGATTGAACTCTTTCACCAGAATGCCAATCGTCACATCTTGAGGAAACCTGGCACCATCCCTACGGTGAAGCATGATGGTGGCAGCATCACGCTATGGGGATGGTTTTCAGAGGCAGGCACTGGGAGACTAGTCGGGATCGAGGGAAAGATTAACGGAGCAAAGTACAGAGAGATCCTTGATGAAAACCTGCTCCAGAGCATTCAGGACCTCAGACTGGGGCAAAGGTTCACCTTCCAACAGGAATGGCTCTGAATGTCCTTGAGTGGCCCAGCCAGAGCCCAGACTTGAACCCAATCGAACATCTCCGGAGAGACCTGAAAATAGCTGTGCAGCGACGTTCCCCATCTAACCTGACAGCGCTTGAGAGGATCTGCAGAGAAGGGATGGGATAAACTCCTCAAATACAGGTGTGCCAAGCTTGTAGTGTCATACCCAAGAAGACTCAAGGCTGTAATCGCTGCCAAAGTTGCTTCAACAAAGTACTGAGTAAAGGGTCTGAATACTAATGTAAATGTGACATCTCCCCCCAAAAATATTATACACTTGCAAAGATTTCTAAAATACTGTTTTTGCTTTGCCATTATGGGGTATTGTGTACAGATTGATGAGGGTAAAAAACAATTTAATGCATTTTAGAATAAGGATGTAACGTAATAAAATGTAGAAAAAGTCAAGTGGTCTGAATACTTTCCGAATGCACTGTAGACTTAGGGATCCAAGTGAAGGCAAGCCACACTCAGGGAACAGATATCCAATGAATAAGGATATTGCCAAAAATAGTTCACCCTCTACGGATCCCATAGCATATGGCTTAACCCCATCTATTAGGATTTATTTACCATACTCAATCAGATGCTGAGGACTTCATGATCCTGCCAGCACACCCACCCAGAACATGAGATTATATAGATGTGCATAGATCATAGATTGAAATTGAATTATATTTTCCAAATCTGACAGAAAGAGGTCCGGGAAAGATCTTGGAAATCAGCCCACCAGAAAAGCACGTGTGAACAGTGATCAGAGCTGGGACGATTAACTGAAAATGATTGACACTGACTATAACGACCACTTATCATGGTCATTTTGCTGATATTGCTCATTACGAAAAGTAGCCTATACCAGAGAAATGTGAAGTTTTAAATTAAATTAGAGTGCTAATGTGGGTGATTGTTAATGGGACAATTGATAGCTACAACATTCAATCAAGTAGCAGTAGTTTAACCTCTCTTGGGTAGGGGGCAGTATTTTCACGTCCGGATGAATAGCGTGCTCAAAGTAAACTGCCTGTTACTCAGGCCCAGAAGCTAGGATATGCATATAATTAGATATATTTGGATAGAAAACACTCTAAAGTTTGTAAAACTGTTAAAATAATGTCAGAACTGATATGGCAGGTGAAACCCAGAGGACAAACCATCCCCCCCAAACAATTCAGCCTACCACTGTTTTCAATGGCTGTCACTTTTTTTACAAGGCGAAATCCTCCCAGATTGCAGTTCCTAGGGCTTCCACTAGATGTCAACAGTCTTTAGAAAGAGTTTCATGCTGGTTTTTGGAAAAATGGCTCCCATTTTGTCTGTAGTGTTTCCAAGCGCGTAAAATAGAGCACGTTCTTTGGTATTATTCTGCGGTAAAGACAATAACGATTCTCAGTATTAAATTGTATTGTTTATTTACGTACTAGGGTACCTAATGTTTAATTATAAACGTTTTTTGACTTGTTTGGAAAAGAAAAAGGACCATTTGTGATGTATCTGGGACCTTTTGGAGTGCCAACAGAGGAAGATCATCAAATGTAAGGCATTTATTATATCGCTATTTCTGACTTTCGTGGCGCACCTGCATGGTTGAAATATGTTTTTCATGCTTTTGTACGCGGGGCGCTGTCCTCAGATAATCGCATGGTGTGCTTTCGGCGTAAAGCCTTTTTGAAATCTGACACAGCGGCTGGATTAACAAGAAGTTAAGCATTATTTTGATGTATTACGTGATTTTATGAAAGTTAAATATTTATAATTCTGTAGTTTGAATTTCGCAATCTGCAATTTCACTGGATGTTGGCCAGGTGGGACACCACCTGCCCATAAGAAGTTTAAAGGGTAGTTAAAAAGATCTGTGGTTGACATTAATGTTATAAATGTATGATTATATTTATCATTATTGTATTAATTCACGCAATTTATTGCAATATGGATTTTTTTTATAGATATGCTAAAGAGCCCATCTTGAATCTATATAATGGCCTCTTCTGTCCCACCCTGATCTGTTTCACCTGTCTTTGTGATTGTCTCCACCCCCCTCCAGGTGTCGCCCATCGTCCCCATTATCCCCTGTGTATTTATTCCTGTGTTCTCTGTTTGCAGCCTGGGAACTACCGATGGATCTCGACTCGCTCATCGCCTTGACCATTCGGATCGATGGACGACTACGGGAATGAAGGAAGGAGAAGAGAGGCGATTCCACCTCGCCTCCGAGGTATCCTGGAAATCCCCGATGGCTCCGTTGCCGAGAGAACCCGAGGCTACCCAAGCTTCCATGAGAGCCTCCGAAGACTGACGATTCACCTCTTCCCGAGCCCATGCAACAAGGCAGAGATAGGCTGTCTCCAGCTGAACGTCTATACAGGCTTTACACTAAGAGTTGCCTGTATTGCGGGACTACTGGTCATATTTGTCTCCACCTGTCCACTAAAAGACCAGGCTCACCGATAGGAGCGAGTACTCTGGTGGGCCATATGGAGAACTTTTCCTCTTGCCTTACTCGCATTCCTTTTCATGCCATGTTGCTGTGGGGGAACCAGTTAAAATCTCTCTGGGTACTCCTCGACTCTGGGGCTGATGAGAGCTTTATGGATGCTACCCTGGCCTCCGAGCTGGATATCCCCACTCAGCCTCTCTCCATTCCCATGGACGTTAGAGCACTGGACGGGCACTCTATTGGCCGGGTCACCCACAGTACCACCCCCATCAACCTACGTGTGTCAGGGAACCACAGTGATATGATCACATTGTGGACTCCCAAGCTGCCGACTTCATCTGTCCTTTTGCCTCCCCCGTCAGCACAGGGTTCTTCTTTGTGGAGAAGAAGGACAAAACCCTGCGTCCGTGCATCGACTAACGAGGTCTCAACGACATCACGGTGAAGAACCGCTACCCGCTGCCTCTAATCTCCTCAGCCTTCGAGCCACTCCGGGGTGCCACCGTGTTCTCCAAGCTGGACCTACAGAACGCCTACCACCTGCTGCGGATACGGGAGGGGGATGAGTGTCTGCCTTCAACACGTCCAGCGGCCACTACGAGTACTTGGTCATGCCCTTTGGCCTTACCAATGCCCCTGCTGTGTTCCAGGCTCTGGTTAATGATGTTCTCCGTGACATGTTGAACCAGTTCGTCATTGTCTACCACGATGACATCCATGTCTTCTCCTGCTCCACCCAAGAACATGTGCTCCACATCTGACAGGTTAGAGATGCCGCTTCAAGGTACGGGACTCTAATCCTGCTATGCCCTGCGATGAACCATCAAACAGGCAAAGCGTCAATACAGGCGAGCTAAATCACTTCTATGCTCGCTTCGAGGCAAGTAACACTGAGGCATGCATGAGAGCATCAGCTGTTCCGGATGACTGTGTGATCACACCTTTAAACAGGTCAACATACACAAGGCTGCGGGGACAGACAGATTACCAGGACGTGTGCTCCGGGCATGTGCTGACCAACTGGCATGTGACAATTTCAACATGTCACTGATTGAGTCTGTAATACCAACATGTTTCAAGCAGACCACCATAGTGGCCAAGAACACAAAGGCAACCTGCCTAAATGACTACAGACCCATAGCACTCACGTCCGTAGCCATGAAGTGCAGCGTAGCCGATCACCAACAACGACGAGACAGCCTATAGGGAGGAGGTCAGATACCTGGCCGTGTGGTGCAGGACAACAACCTCTCCCTCAATGTGATCAAGACAAAGGAGATGATAGTGGACTACAGGAAAAAGAGGACCGAGCACGCCCCCATTTTCATTGACGGGGCTGTAGTGGAGCAGGTCGAGATCTTCAAGTTCCTTGGTGCCCCTGCACATTGACTCTGTACCGGTACCCCCCTGTACATAGTCTCGCTATTGTTATTTTACTGCAGTTCTTTAATTACTTGTTACTTTTATTTATTTGTATTATTTGTACTGCATTGTTGGTTAGGGGCTCATAAGTAAGCATTTCACTGTAAGGTAATACCTGTTGTATTCGGAGCAAGTAAAAACATTTGATTTGATTTACTCTGCGCTGCCTGGTCTCAGCCAACCCCACCACCTGGAGCCAGCAGCTTGTGTGGGTCGAATACGCCCACAACACCCTTCCCTGCTCTGCCACGGGCCTATCACCTTCTGAGTGTTCCCTTGGGTATCAGCCCCCGCTCTTCCCTGAGCAGGAAGAATATCATATCTTCTGCCCAGATGTTTGTCCGCCATTGTCGTCGTACCTGGAAGACCACCTCCAGGTATTGACGACAATCGGGTCGCCACCGGACCCCGGCTCCCCGGGTATAGTCTCGGGCAGAAGGTATGGCTGTCCACCCGGGATCTGCCCCTACAGGTGGAATCCAGCAAACTCTCCCCCCAGTTTATCAGCCCATTTTCCATTACCAAAATCATTAGCCCCTCTGATGTTCGTCTTCTATTGCCTCGTACCCTTCGTATACATCCTACCTTTCATGTGTCCAGAGTTACACCTCTGTCTCACAGCCCTTTGTCTCCTGCTTCCTGCCTGTTTCTTGCTCCTGTTTTCTAGTCCTTCGCCCTCTAGCCACCTCTATGTGTGAATGGCATTGTATCAAGGGCACAGGAAAAATAAATCACGGTTCTGATTGTTTTGACATTGAACTTCACAAGGGGTTCTCCAAATCTCCAGGAAAGTATACCGGGGGGCAAATCATTAGGACTCATGGACATGTCAAATGCCACCTCTGACGCACAGATGGAGCAGTGACGAACAAATAGTTTTCTGATCAATATAAATTGGCGTTGAGTTTTGCATGTCATAATTGAGAAGTGTCCAAGCTTGAGTTGAAACATAAAAACTATGGGTAGGGAAGTTTGATTGCTGAACACAAGGTATGTTAAACATCAACCTAATCAAGTCGCAGTACAGTACTGTATTATTCTCAGAACCAGAGTATGTGAGCGGAGCTGAAAAATAGGCAATATGGCAGGCCTATTGGGCCAAATTCAATTATAGCCTATTGTATAGATAATATAACCTCTAAGAGATCAGATTTTTCGTTTATAAACACTTTGTTACAATAACACACTTATCTAGCTAACCACCTCATTCCTTTCTGCTTGCATATGCACGTGTTTTTTCAGATTCCACAATGATTCTTTAGTTGTGGCCACTACATCACAGCACTCACGCTCTTGCTCTTGGTCCTCCTCCTCTTTGTAAGTCACCTTGATTTTGCACCTGTGTGTTTCATCAGTTTCTATGAAAATATTTAGCGAACTCCATGACAGTAGCTAAAGCAAGGGGACATAGCAGCACACAAGTAGACTACAAATGCATGCTGGGCTGGTTAAAATCCCTGCCTCCACTTCAAGCACCATGGAATGTGACTATGTGAATATGAAAACCAACTCTGAACTTAAAATAGTAAGTAAAACAGTTCTTCCAAAATCTTTATGTATCAGCTATTTAGGGATGTTTCTGTAGAAGCATAGTGAAATAATGAAAACCAATTGGATGCTAACATTAGCAATGTGCCAACATGAGAAACTAGGACATCCAAACGGTGGTTTGATTCTCCCTAGGTAATAAAACAGTGGTTTGATTCTCACTAGGTAATAAAACAGTGGTTTGATTCTCCCTAGGTAATAAAACGGTGGTTTGATTCTCCCTAGGTAATAAAACGGTGGTTTGATTCTCCCTAGGTAATAAAACAGTGGTTTGATTCTCCCTAGGTAATAAAACGGTGGTTTGATTCTCCCTAGGTAATAAAACGGTGGTTTGATTCTCCCTAGGTAATAAAACAGTGGTTTGATTCTCCCTAGGTAATAAAACGGTGGTTTGATTCTCCCTAGGTAATAAAACAGTAGTTTGATTCTCCCTAGGTAATAAAACGGTGGTTTGATTCTCCCTATGTAATAAAACGGTGGTTTGATTCTCCCTAGGTAATAAAATAGTAGTTTGATTCTCCCTAGGTAATAAAACGGTGGTTTGATTCTCCCTAGGTAATAAAACAGTGGTTTGATTCTCCCTAGGTAATAAAACAGTGGTTTGATTCTCCCTAGGTAATAAAACAGTGGTTTGATTCTTCCTAGGTAATAAAACAGTGGTTTGATTCTCCCTAGGTAATAAAACGATAGATTGATTCACCCTAGGTAAGAAATCTAACTGTCCTCTGTCCTACTTCCACACAAAAGTTAGAAATATCAAACTTTGATTTCACCTTGGATGATGAAATGCCAAACTTGGCCGCGGGCCACAGTCCTCTTCCTCTAATGAGCCGGTTCTCTCTCGGGCTAGAACCTCAATGTATGATGTTTACACATCTGTCTAAAGAACATGGGGGCTGCCTTTGAGGAACAAAGCTACTCATCACAGGCAGCGCGAACATAGATATATCGTCCCTGACACAGATAAGGCTTCTGTCCTGCAAAACCCTGTGGCTCAGACTAACTCCGTACCGGAGCTCCTGATTGTGATCAGTGAAACACAAAACGCACCCGAGCGGGACTCTTCCTGTCAGGGTCAAGAGGGGTCGAGGAGGAGAGGTGGGGGCCCCAGGGGTGTGCGCCAAATGGAGATTTCTTAATAGCGAGGGTGGGGTATCTACCTGGCCTGGATCACTGGGCCGTATAGAGGAGAAGAGACAGGCAGGGATAGGTGCTGTTACTGTTATACTGTACATTCTCCAGGTTAGATTCCCTAACCCCTGGGTAGTCAAAATAACTGGTCTAGACATTCTCCTGGTTGGATTCCCTAACCCCTGGGTAGTCAAAAGAACTGGTCTATACTGTGCATTCTCCTGGTTGGATTCCCTAACCCCTGGGTAGTCAAAATAACTGGTCTAGACATTCTCCTGGTTGGATTCCCTAACCCCTGGGTAGTCAAAAGAACTGGTCTATACTGTACATTCTCCAGGTTGGATTCCCTAACCCCTTGGTAGTCAAAATAACTGGTCTAGACATTCTCCTGGTTGGATTCCCTAACCCCCGGGTAGTCAAAATAACTGGTCTATACTGTACATTCTCTAGGATGGATTCCCTAACCCCTGGGTAGTCAAAAGAACTGGTCTATACTGTACATTCTCCAGGTTGGATTCCCTAACCCCTTGGTAGTCAAAATAACTGGTCTAGACATTCTCCAGGTTGGATTCCCTAACCCCTTGGTAGTCAAAATAACTGGTCTAGACATTCTCCAGGTTGGATTCCCTAACCCCTGGGTAGTCAAAATAACTGGTCTAGACATTCTCCAGGTTGGATTCCCTAACCCCTGGGGAGTCAAAATAACTGGTCTAGACTGTACATTCTCCAGGTTGGATTCCCTAACCCCTGGGTAGTCAAAAGAACTGGTCTATACTGTACATTCTCCAGGTTGGATTCCCTAACCCCTGGGTAGTCAAAAGAACTGGTCTAGACATTCTCCAGGTTAGATTCCCTAACCCCCGGGTAGTCAAAATAACTGGTCTAGACATTCTCCTGGTTGGATTCCCTAACCCCCGGGTAGTCAAAATAACTGGTCTATACTGTACATTCTCTAGGATGGATTCCCTAACCCCTGGGTAGTTAAAATAACTGGTCTATACTGTACATTCTCTAGGATGGATTCCCTAACCCCTGGGTAGTCAAAATAACTGGTCTAGACATTCTCCTGGTTGGATTCCCTAACCCCTGGGTAGTCAAAAGAACTGGTCTATACTGTACATTCTCTAGGATGGATTCCATAACCCCTGGGTAGTCAAAATAACTGGTCTATACTGTACATTCTCTAGGATGGATTCACTAACCCCTGGGTAGTCAAAAGAACTGGTCTATACTGTACATTCTCTAGGATGGATTCCCTAACCCCTGGGTAGTCAAAAGAACTGGTCTATACTGTGTATTCTCCAGGTTGGATTCCCTAACCCCTGGGTAGTCAAAAGAACTGGTCTAGACATTCTCCAGGTTGGATTCCCTAACCCCTGGGTAGTCAAAAGAACTGGTCTATACTGTACATTCTCTAGGATGGATTCCCTAACCCCTGGGTAGTCAAAAGAACTGGTCTATACTGTACATTCTCCAGGTTGGATTCCCTAACCCCTGGGTAGTCAAAAGAACTGGTCTAGACATTCTCCAGGTTGGATTCCCTAACCCCTGGGTAGTCAAAAGAACTGGTCTATACTGTACATTCTCTAGGATGGATTCCCTAACCCCTGGGTAGTCAAAATAACTGGTCTATACTGTACATTCTCTAGGATGGATTCCCTAACCCCTGGGTAGTCAAAAGAACTGGTCTATACTGTACATTCTCCAGGTTGGATTCCCTAACCCCTGGGTAGTCAAAATAACTGGTCTAGACATTCTCCAGGTTGGATTCCCTAACCCCTGGGGAGTCAAAATAACTGGTCTATACTGTATATTCTCCAGGTTGGATTCCCTAACCCCTGGGTAGTCAAAATAACTGGTCTATACTGTGTATTCTCCAGGTTGGATTACCTAACCCCTGGGGAGTCAAAATAACTGGTCCATACTGCCATGTCCTATTGAGATGTGTGACACTGGGAAGCACATTAGAAGCCTTGATCCAGGCTTTTTCCAAATCTGATACTGACAGGGAAAGGACAGTACTTTTCAAGAATCATGTAAATAAATGTTACTACTAGAGGGGAAAACTAGCCAACCATGAAGGGTCTTTTCAACAGTTGGTGTCAGATCTCAGCCTTAATAAAGTGACACCGAGCCCCATGGCAGTACAGTAGATCTCAGCCTTAATAAAGTGACACCAAGCCCCATGGCAGTACAGTAGATCTCAGCCTTAATAAAGTGTCACCAAGCCCCATGGCAGTACAGTAGATCTCAGCCTTAATAAAGTGTCACCAAGCCCCATGGCAGTACAGTAGATCTCAGCCTTAATAAAGTGTCACCAAGCCCCATGGCAGTACAGTAGATCTCAGCCTTAATAAAGTGACACCAAGCCCCATGGCAGTACGGTAGATCTCAGCCTTAATAAAGTGACACCAAGCCCCATGGCAGTACAGTAGATCTCAATCTTAATAAAGTGTCACCGAGCCCCATGGCAGTACAGTAGATCTCAGCCTTAATAAAGTGTCACCAAGCCCCATGGCAGTACAGTAGATCTCAGCCTTAATAAAGTGTCACCGAGCCCCATGGCAGTACAGTAGATCTCAGCCTTAATAAAGTGACACATATAGCAGATGGAGAAGGCTTGTCACAATTATACAGTTGATCTGTGCCTGAGAGAGGAACCGCCTATGAATCTGCCCTTTACCATCCTTAGTGGTGCCATAACCTCACTAATACAGCACTGTGATTATTATTTTATTTTTTCCCCCAATTTCGTGATTACGATCTTGTCTCATTGCTGCAACTTTTTGGGGTTTTTGGTTACACAGCTTCCAATTTTTTCATTGTGAGAATATCATTTTTGCCCCCTTGATTCCTTGCGTCCTCTCCTCGCCTCCTTCTCAAAACGCATTGGAGGAGGTTCCATGGTACTTCCCCTAATCTACTCATTCGATGCATTTTGAGGAAGGCGCGAGGAGGGGGGACACGAGGACCTGAGGAATCAAGGAAATCCCATTGAGAATTCCACCATCTCTGATGATGTGTGCCTGATCCTTCCTCTGACGTACAGCGGAGCAGAGATTGACATTCTGATTTCTGCCAGAGGGTAGAGGCAACTCATTGACCCTCTGTGCGACTTGCTTCTTCCCTGAGACGACCTCCAGAGAAGCTTATGTTACATGGGGCCCGTCTCAAATGCCTATTCCCTACAAAGTAAACTATGTTCATATTCTGTATACACCTTATGGGCCGTGGACAAAAATAGTGCACTATGTATAGTAAATAGGGTACCATTTGGGATGCACATGTTCAGTCAATACTCAAGCTGACTGGGCTTTAACACAGCACCATTTATAATTGTCTTCAAGACACCCACTTGACAGGTAACTAAGATATGTAGATGTGCCTATTTCCGGCGCCGACAGAGATGGCCGCCTCGCTTCGCGTTCCTAGGAAACTATGCAGTTTTTTGTTTTTTTACGTGTTATTTCTTACATTAGTACCCCAGGTCATCTTAGGTTTCATTACATACAGTCGAGAAGAACTACTGAATATAAGATCAGCGTCAACTCACCATCAGTACGACCAAGAATATGTTTTTCGCGACGCGGATCCTGTGTTCTGCCTTTCACCCAGGACAACGGAGTGGATCCCATGCAGCGACCCAAAAAAACGACTCCGAAAAAGAGGGAAACGAGGCGGTCTTCTGGTCAGACTCCGGAGACGGGCACACCGTGCACCACTCCCTAGCATTCTTCTTGCCAATGTCCAGTCTCTTGACAACAAGGCTGATGAAATCTGAGCAAGGGTAGCATTCCAGAGGGACATCAGAGACTGTAACGTTCTTTGCTTCACGGAAACGTGGCTCACTGGAGAGACGCTATCCGAGGCGGTGCAGCCAACGGGTTTCTCCACGCATCGCGCAGACAGAAACAAACATCTTTCTGGTAAGAAGAGGGGCGGGGGCGTATGCCTTATGGCTAACGTGACATGGTGTGATGAAAGAAACATACAGGAACTCAAATCCTTCTGTTCACCTGATTTAGAATTCCTCACAATCAAATGTAGACCGCATTATCTACCAAGAGAATTCTCTTCGATTATAATCACAGCCGTATATATCCCCCCCCAAGCAGACACATCGATGGCTCTGAATGAACTTTATTTGACTCTTTGCAAACTGGAAACCATTTATCCGGAGGCTGCATTCATTGTAGCTGGGGATTTTAACAAGGCTAATCTGAAAACAAGACTCCCTAAATTTTATCAGCATATCGATTGCGCAACCAGGGGTGGAAAGACCTTGGATCATTGTTACTCTAACTTCCGCAACGCATATAAGGCCCTGCCCCGCCCCCCTTTCGGAAAAGCTGACCACGACTCCATTTTGTTGATCCCTGCCTACAGACAGAAACTAAAACAAGAGGCTCCCACGCTGAGGTCTGTCCAACGCTGGTCCGACCAAGCTGACTCCACACTCCAAGACTGCTTCCATCACGTGGACTGGGGCATGTTTCGTATTGCGTCAGACAACAGGATGTCGTTCCCATAGCAACGATTAAAACGTTCCCTAACCAGAAACCGTGGATTGATGGTAGCATTTGCGTGAAACTGAAAGCGCGAACCACTGCTTTTAATCAGGGCAAGGTGTCTGGTAACATGACCGAATAAAAACAGTGCAGCTATTCCCTCCGCAAGGCTATCAAACAAGCTAAGCGTCAGTACAGAGACAAAGTAGAATCTCAATTCAACGGCTCAGACACAAGAGGCATGTGGCAGGGTCTACAGTCAATCACGGACTACAGGAAGAAATCCAGCCCAGTCACGGACCAGGATGTCCTGCTCCCAGGCAGACTAAATAACTTTTTTGCCCGCTTTGAGGACAATACAGTGCCACTGACACGGCCTGCAACGAAAACATGCGGTCTCTCCTTCACTGCAGCCGAGGTGAGTAAGACATTTAAACGTGTTAACCCTCGCAAGGCTGCAGGCCCAGACGGCATCCCCAGCCGAGCCCTCAGAGCATGCGCAGACCAGCTGGCCGGTGTGTTTACGGACATATTCAATCAATCCCTATACCAGTCTGCTGTTCCCACATGCTTCAAGAGGGCCACCATTGTTCCTGTTCCCAAGAAAGCTAAGGTAACTGAGCTAAACGACTACCGCCCCGTAGCACTCACTTCCATCATCATGAAGTGCTTTGAGAGACTAGTCAAGGACCATATCACCTCCACCCTACCTGACACCCTAGACCCACTCCAATTTGCTTACCGCCCTTACCTTCACAATGCTGTCTGTGTGAGTGGACCCTGGGTCATCACCCCGCCCTGTGCAACTGGGTACTGGACTTCCTGACGGGCCGCCCCCAGGTGGTGAGGGTAGGCAACAACATCTCCTCCCCGCTGATCCTCAACACTGGGGCCCCACAAGGGTGCGTTCTGAGCCCTCTCTTGTACTCCCTGTTCACCCACGACTGCGTGGCCACGCACGCCTCCAACTCAATCGTCAAGTTTGCGGACGACACAACAGTGGTAGGCTTGATTACCAACAACGACGAGACGGCCTACAGGGAGGAGGTGAGGGCCCTCGGAGTGTGGTGTCAGGAAAATAACCTCACACTCAACGTCAACAAAACTAAGGAGATGATTGTGGACTTCAGGAAACAGCAGAGGGAACACCCCCCTATCCACATCGATGGAACAGTAGTGGAGAGGGTAGCAAGTTTTAAGTTCCTCGGCATACACATCACAGACAAACTGAATTGGTCCACTCACACAGACAGCATTGTGAAGAAGGCGCAGCAGCGCCTCTTCAACCTCAGGAGGCTGAAGAAATTCGGCTTGTCACCAAAAGCACTCACAAACTTCTACAGATGCACAATCGAGAGCATCCTGGCGGGCTGTATCACCGCCTGGTACGGCAACTGCTCCGCCCTCAACCGTAAGGCTCTCCAGAGGGTAGTGAGGTCTGCACAACGCATCACCGGGGGCAAACTACCTGCCCTCCAGGACACCTACACCACCCGATGTCACAGGAAGGCCATAAAGATCATCAAGGACATCAACCACCCGAGCCACTGCCTGTTCAACCCGCTATCATCCAGAAGGCGAGGTCAGTACAGGTGCATCAAAGCTGGGACCGAGAGACTGAAAAACAGCTTCTATCTCAAGGCCATCAGACTGTTAAACAGCCACCACTAACATTGAGTGGCTGCTGCCAACACACTGACACAACTCCAACCACTTTAATAATGGGAATTGATGGGAAATTATGTAAATATATCACTAGCCACTTTAAACAATGCTACCTTATATAATGTTACTTACCCTACATTATTCATCTCATATGCATACGTATATACTGTACTCTATATCATCGACTGTATCCTTATGTAATACATGTATCACTAGCCACTTTAACTATGCCACTTTGTTTACATACTCATCTCATATGTATATACTGTACTCGATACCATCTAATGTATCTTGCCTATGCTGCTCTGTACCATCACTCATTCATATATCCTTATGTACATATTCTTTATCCCCTTACACTATGTACAAGACAGTAGTTTTGGAATTGTTAGTTAGATTACTTGTTGGTTATTACTGCATTGTCGGAACTAGAAGCACAAGCATTTCGCTACACTCGCATTAACATCTGCTAACCATGTGTATGTGACAAATAAAATTTGATTTGATTTGATTTGATTTGTACATAATTGGGTCATAGTATATATCAGTATAGCATCCAATTCACTTGAGAAACTACCTCACTGATATGATATATTGCATGGATTGAGTGGTGCAGTTAAACGTATATAAATATTGCATTGTGCCATTAATCAATATCAGGTCAATTACATATAATATAGAAGGCGAGGTTGTCAGTATCCCCCCCACTGATCCTGTTGAATTCTTATAAATCTAGGCCCATATTCATAAAGAATAAGAGAGCTGATCTAGGGTCAGTTTAGACTTTTAAGTCATAATGAATAAGAAGGGGGACCTGATTCTAGGACAGTACTCTAGGATGATATGTGAATACAGGCCCAGATCTTATTTAAAAATAATGGGCAAACACATACTGAAGTCCAACTTTAACAACAGCTTTGCTGTTCTTACACTGATCACATAATGTGTGTATTAGTAAGGCATCTGCCCTCAACGAACCCATTATCACAGAGACACCATTTACCCTGGCACACTGCAGAAGGGCTGAATGTTTTGTGCCATGATCAATCATCCATTTCAAGCTCTCGCTCTGCCTTTTGGTTTTCTGTACGTCCAAAGTTGAACCACGTCTCGTCTAATTGGCCACCGAGCTCCAGTTGGCTATATTAAATAATGGGCATGTCTTTCAAGCCACGTCTTTGAACCAATGGAAATGATCAGTGCAGCAAGTTGAAAGTCGCATAGTTCATTTCCCAGGATAACCAGGCGTGCAATTAGCATTTGACAAAGATGGGGAAAAGAAATGGCTTCCTTCAGTGTTTGGAGGCCTGTATTTAGAAGGGGGAGGAAGAGAAATTAATGGACTCTGTGGCTTTTTGCTTCTTCAATCGAACCCGTGGCTATCTGACGGGGAGGCGGACGGCCCACCCCTGGTTATGAGGAATCTGACGGGGAGGCAGACGGCCCACCCCTGGTCACGAGGAATCTGACGGGGAGGCAGACGGCCCACCCCTGGTCACGAGGAATCTGACGGAGAGGCGGACGGCCCACCCCTGGTCACGAGGAATCTGACGGGGAGGCAGACGGCCCACCCCTGGTCACGAGGAATCTGACGGCGAGGCGGACGGCCCACCCCTGGTCACGAGGAATCTGACGGGGAGGCAGACGGCCCACCCCTGGTCACGAGGAATCTGACGGCGAGGCGGACGGCCCACCCCTGGTCACGAGGAATCTGACGGCGAGGCTGACGGCCCACCCCTGGTCACGAGGAATCTGACGGGGAGGCAGACGGCCCACCCCTGGTCACGAGGAATCTGACGACGAGGCTGACGGCCCACCCCAGGTCACGAGGAATCTGACGGCGAGGCAGACGGCCCACCCCTGGTCACGAGGAATCTGACGGCGAGGCGGATGGCCCACCCCTGGTCACGAGGAATCTGACGGCGAGGCAGACGGTCCACCCCTGGTCACGAGGAATCTGACGGCGAAGCGGATGGCCCACCCCTGGTCACGAGGAATCTGGCGGCGAGGCGGATGGCCCACCCCTGGTCACGAGGAATCTGACGGCGAGGCAGACGGCCCACCCCTGGTCACGAGGAATCTGACGGCGAGGCGGATGGCCCACCCCTGGTCATGAGGAATCTGACGGCGAGGCGGATGGCCCACCCCTGGTCACAGGGAATAAGAGGTGAGAACTTAATTTCATCGCCACGCCGTCAAACGCCTCTACCAACGTCTCATCGCGGCCATGACGTTTTCAATTTTCTGCCTGGCCTCCAACCGCGTCTGGAAATAAATTCTCTCTCCTCCAAGTGTTAAATGAACGATTGGATATGCAAATCACAGGCCTGCTAAGATGGCCTTCTGCCATGAAGGGAGGAGAGGGGAGTCAGTCCCCAGAATATCCCTTGCTCTAAATATGACAACTTCACTGATTCATTAGTCTGAGTTTTAAACAACATGGGCGCCCCTGTGAAAAGTGTGACAATTGACTAAAGACCTCCAGAAGGCCTTTAAATCCTTACAGACAAAAGCTAACCTTAAGTATGACATACTGTCATGCGAGACACAATTAGTATTACCAGAACTCAAACACTCCAACTTTCCCACAGTTTTACTATTCACCGACGGCCAATTGGGGGTTTGATTTGGATAATTTTTTTAATCAGTTTTATTAATCACGTTTTAAATGTGTGAGCATAAGAGTTGAGGGATGGTGCTGGAAAATGTCATGCTTAATATGCCCATTGTCCTAAGGAGGCACTTGATCTTGGTGAACAGTAGGAACATCAATAATGTAGCAGAACTCCCAGACAAATGGCATTTCTATTAAAACTAATGTGGCCCTGTGTTAGCATCACCCACGTAGGTACCTTTACGTACACTGTATCTGCACGTGTGCACAAGAGAGTGCCTCCTGCTTCATACTTGCTTTGTTTGTGTCTGAAGCCGGGCATTTGTGGTAATGTCACATTGATGAATGGAGGCCGTTTCAGCTTTGGTAAGATCTTTGGTCAGAGGGCACTAGAATGGACAGAGGTTTTAATAGGAGACGTTTTGAGGTGCTGGAACATGAAAGCTACCAAGTGGTTCTTCACATTCATATATTCTGGAATAAGCACCTGTGACCAACCAAGAGTCTCTTGTTCACCAAAGGGCTGTTTTAGCCCACTGAGCTCAAGCCTAAATATCGTCTCAGGGAGCTAGCGCAAGTCTTCATTCTTCAGGTCGTTAGCTTTTGATTGTTTTTGATAACATGCATGAGATGCCGCATTCATACATATTTCAAATGCATATCATTCAGAGGGGGTGTAACATTAACCCCCCACTCCCCTGAACATTAACACTAGGTGGGAATTTGCTTTAACAGGTCAGAATCTCTCAAGGACAAGGGGAAGACTGTGTGGCAATGAATGACTTCCACAATCCATCAGGCTCCTGTCCTTCCTGAGCGATGATGGAGGTCGTTATTCCATCCTGACACCTCCACGCCACAGCCTCTCCTTCACATGTGGTCCTTTAGACAGTGTGTTTTCTTTTAACTGGTAAGTGTAGTGATATTTCTTTATGGCTTTTGGCCAAGGCGTGAGTTGATGCCGCATGCAGGAAAGGAGGGAGAAAGAGAGAAATGGATGCAGCCTTGTGAAGCTCAGTACATGACAGGGCAGACGCCCTCTACTCTCTGAGGCGTGGGTTACAGGCGTGGATCAGTCACCTGTCATGGATCAGCCACCTGTCATGGATCAGTCCTACGTCATGCATCAGTCACCTGTCATGGATCAGCCACCTGTCATGGATCAGCCACCTGTCATGGATCAGTCACCTGTTATTATGTGGTTGACTACCATCTTGGATCAGTCACCCGTCATGGATCAGTCCTACGTCATGGATCAGTCCTACATCATGGATCAGTCCTACGTCATGGATCAGTCCTACGTCATGGATCAGTCCTACATCATGGATCAGTCCTACATCATGGATCAGTCCTACGTCATGGATCAGTCCTACATCATGGATCAGTCCTACATCATGGATCAGTCCTACGTCATGGATCAATCACCTGCCATAATGTGGTTGACTATCATAAACAACAGTAGGAAAATAAGTCCACTTGTGAGCACTTGATGATGACGAGTCCAAAATAATAGCTCCTTAACAACATGGCTCTCCACTCTCTCTAATATTGTGAGTTATTACACTCCAAAGGAGAGGAGTGTGGGATGATTGACGGGAGAGATTAACGTGACTGGCAGTGGCTACAAACATACCCAGCGACGTGCCGACGCCACCCACGCACAGGCAGGCATTTGCCTTTCCTCCTCTTCCAGCGTCAGGTCCATTCTGTTTACACATCAGGTTGAATTCCCTCAAAGGGCACAGCAGTCAGTTTTTACCACATCACCGGGTTACCTTGCACTCCTAAACTTAGACAGAATAAGCCTATAGGTGCTTGTAATGGCAGAACAGGCCTATAGAAAGGCACAACGGGCATATTATGTGCCAGCATTGACACAGGCAAGCTCTCTCTCACACACCTGTAGCAGTGACAATTCACCACAGAAAGAAGCAGACTAACAAAACCTCCTTCATCCATCTAGCTGCTCAGACGATCTTATAGGAGACAATATTAAAAAGGCATGCATAAAGATGACGGCCCTATTGGCACTCAAAAACATTTAATACCTTTTTTGCATCCAATATGCAAGTACATAAACAGTTATGGAGCGGTGGGGGTGGGGGGGTCATATTTGAGCGAATTCCTGAAATCAAATGGTTTCATGGAGCAGGCAGCTCTGAATGAAAACAGGAAGAGAGCGAGCATGTTGCCATGACAACAGGCTGAGCGAGCACAAGCATGGGCTGGGGTCGGAAGCATCTCCAGGCGCGCGGCGGGCGGGCGGTAGCGGCAACCCAGACGGTGTGGGTTTAACCTCTTAAGTGGCGGGAAGCAAAGCGCCAGTCTCTGATGGGATCATGGGAAAGCGTAGGAAAGAGTCAGAACCTGGGCGTAGGGGGACCTCCGCCTCGAGTCACTGTATGCAAGCACAAACAACATGATAATGGTAATGAGTTGTTTTACCACCCCAATCCTGCCACGGCCAACTACAGAGATACAAGGATAGACAAACAAACTGATTAGCAGCACAGGAAAACACACAAACACAACTGGGCATAACTTAAGGGGAGAGGCTGCTCAGCGTGGGGAGAACAGTATGGATTCATGAATCTGTAGGACACACACACACACACACACACACACACACAACTGCTGTTGTTATCAGCTAGCATAAGCATTCACAGATGGAGGAGCACATTGACATTTGGAAGCCTGCTATGTGACGTCAGCAGGGGGGATTTGAAGGAGCTAATTCTAAGGGTTTTCCTCCAATCAGTAATCGGTTCCCAGCACTACCAGAATTCTCTGAGCATTCTAAGGCCAGTTCTAGCTCCTATTCCATGAGAGAGTTTCAATGAACACTGGGCAAATAGACACTAGACACTAGAACACATCTGTAGAATGATGTCAGAAATGGAGAAACTCGAGTCATATGGAGCTGTAGCTCTTGCACCTTCACATACTGTGCAAACTCATGGTGTGCATCTCAAATGGCACCAAGTTCTCTACATGCTGTGGGAATAGGGTGCCAGGGAATAGGTTGCTATTTGGGATGCACCCATATACATTCTAATTTTATTGGTCACATACAGATGTTATTGTGGGTGTAGCGAAATGCTTGTAATATCCATACACACGTATCATCATAATCACCACCCCAACTACTGTTGTCATTGTCATCATCACCATCATAACCATGCAACACACTGCCCTGTAAACAGAAGCAGCATTGTTCACAACACATTATCCTCCCTACAGCAAATCCCAGACTGAGATCCTGACTGTGGTGTTGTGGTCTTCCTGTCTGTTTTAGCAGAGGTCCAAGTTGAGGGGCAAGGAGGTCGTCAAAGTTTAGGGGCACGGAAGAGGTCAAAGTTGAGGAGCACGGAGGAGGTCAAAGTTGAGGGGCACGGAAGAGGTCAAAGTTGAGGGACACGGCAGAGGTCAAAGTTGAGGGGCAAGGAGGAGGTCAAAGTTTAGGGGCACGGAAGAGGTCAAAGTTGAAGAGCACGGAGGTCGTCAAAGTTGAGGGGCACGGAAGAGGTCAAAGTTGAGGGACACGGCAGAGGTCAAAGTTGAGGGGCCCGGAAGACTAGATTGCGTTGAGAGAACTCATAATATGACTACCTCAAATGGCAACACCAGTGTTAATTAAAACAACTGGAGATAACTTCTCAAGCTTTAGCATTTATATGTGACAGAAAACAAAGCCAGGATAGGGGACGGGGCCTGTGTTCTGGGACCTGTCCTTGCTTTCATCCGTCATTGCTGAAAGGCATGTGAGATGTGGGGATTTGGTCCCTCCGTTAAGTGTTTGCTGTAGACATGCTCTCTTGTCTTGGTGCGAGTCAGTTCTGGTAGGAAAAGACAAGTGCATTTTTCACTGTCTAATCCGTGGGACTAATTTAAGATAATGCCCACTGGCATCAGTCGTTCTCTGGTATAACAGTGACTGAGGGGAAGGCGGTGGTGGCTGGAGTTGCAGCAACGCCAACCAGCCATCTAATTTACATGGGAATAAGTCTTCATTATTATACTTTAACACCCTGTCAAGGGAGGATTAGGAGCCTGTGGGTTCTCTAGCACACGCAGTCTGGGGAGGTGAGAGATCTCAGCCTCGCAGCGCTCAGGGGAGAAGTGAAGCCTAGGAGCACAGGAATAACATGAGAGAGGGGCTTATGCATCAAAGTGAAGCAGTCAGGCAGCCTCCTCCACCACACTGAGACATGAGATTACCATGAGCATCATCAGAGGAGCATGGGGGAGCGAACTCTATGAACGCAATTACAGAAATACTGTAGTTGAAGGCTGAGTGGGGGCTTTGTTTGTAATTTCTTATCTGTGTCACTCCGTTCTGACTCCTGAAGAGAGAGAGAGAGAGAGAGAGAGAGAGAGAGAGAGAGAGAGAGAGAGAGAGAGAGAGAGAGAGAGCGTGCGTACGTGTGTGGTCATCGTCATAACCCCTCCCACTAACAGTTCGCTAGGTATTGACTGACTGGAAGAAGGCGACAATGCCTCCATTCCTTCCTCCTTGCCACTACCTTAAAAATGTAGATTGCCGGCAGACAGAGCTTCGGATTAGACGGTTAAGGAAATAATGAATTATTGACTGAATCAATGGTCCAGACGTTTTATCGCCTTGTGTGGTGCTCTCTGTACTCCTGGTGTGGTGCTCTCTGTACTCATGGTGTGGTGCTCTCTGTACTCCTGGTGTGGTGCTCTCTATACTCCTGGTGTGGTGCTCTCTGTACTCCTGGTGTGGTGCTCTTTGTACTCCAGGTGTGGTGCTCTCTGTACTCCTGGTGTGGTGCTCTCTATACTCCTGGTGTGGTGCTCTCTATACTCCTGGTGTGGTGCTCTCTATACTCCTGGTGTGGTGCTCTCTATACTCCTGGTGTGGTGCTCTCTATACTCCTGGTGTGGTGCTCTCTGTACTCCTGGTGTGGTGCTCTCTGTACTCCTGGTGTGGTGCTCTCTATACTCTTGGTGTGGTGCTCTCTATACTCCAGGTGTGGTGCTCTCTGTACTCCTGGTGTGGTGCTCTCTATACTCCTGGTGTGGTGCTCTCTATACTCCTGGTGTGGTGCTCTCTATACTCTTGGTGTGGTGCTCTCTATACTCCAGGTGTGATGCTCTCTATACTCCTGGTGTGGTGCTCTCTATACTCCTGGTGTGGTGCTCTCTGTACTTCTGGTGTGGTGCTCTCTATACTCCTGGTGTGGTACTCCTGGTGTGGTGCTCTCTATACTCCTGGTGTGGTGCTCTCTATACTCCCCCGGTTTGGGGTCAAAGACAGTTATCTACTGGAGACTTTGATTGACAAGTTATGTCAAGATGCAGGAGAAAGAGAGGGATCAAATAAATAAATAACGTTGTTATTGACTGTATCTATGTATCAAAAGCAAAAGGGAGAGTGGCCAGGTCCTTTATTCATAAAGAGTCTCAGAGAAGGCATGCTGATCAAATCAAATTGTATGTATCACATGCCCTGAATAGCCCTGGTGTAGACTGTACAGTGAAATGTTGCTTACGAACCATTCCCAACGATGCAGAGTTTAAAAATAATAATACAAAATAAAATAGTAACTAACACAAGAGGAATATGATCAAATACACAATGGAGTTATATACAGGGAGTACCAGTACCAGATCAATGTGGAGCTCTATACAGGGAGTACCAGTACCAGATCAATGTGGAGCTATATACAGGGAGTACCAGTACCAGATCAATGTGGAGCTATATACAGGTAGTACCAGTACCAGATCAATGTGGAGCTATATACTGGGAGTACCAGTACCAGATCAATGTGGAGCTATATACAGGTAGTACCAGTACCAGATCAATGTGGAGCTATATACTGGGAGTACCAGTACCAGATCAATGTGGAGCTATATACAGGGGGTACCAGTACCAGATCAATGTGGAGCTATATACAGGGAGTACCAGTACCAGATCAATGTGGAGCTATATACAGGTAGTACCAGTACCAGATCAATGTGGAGCTATATACAGGGAGTACCAGTACCAGATTAACGTGGAGCTATATACAGGGAGTACCAGTACCAGATCAATGTGGAGCTCTATACAGGGAGTACCAGTACCAGATCAATGTGGAGCTACATACAGGGAGTACCAGTACCAGATTGATGTGGAGCTAAAAACTTGTTTTTAAACCACTCCACAAATTTCTTGTTAACAAACTATAGTTTTGGCAAGTCGGTTAGGACATCTACTTTGTGCATGACACAAGTCATTTTTCCAACAATTGTTTACAGACAGATTATTTAACTTATAATTCACTGTAGCACAATTCCAGTGGGTCAGAAGTTTACATATACTAAGTTGACTGTGCCTTTAAACAGCGTGGACAATTCCAGAAAATTATGTCATGGCTTTAGAAGCTTCTGAGGCTAATTGACATGATTTCAGTCAATTTGAGGTGTACCCGTGGATATTGTTCAAGGCCTACCTTCAAACTCAGTGCCTCTTTGCTTGACATCATGGGAAAATCAAAAGAAATCAGCCAAGACATCAGGAAAAAATTGTAGACTTCCAAAAGTCTGGTTCATCATTGGGAGCAATTTCCAAATGCCTGAAGGTACCACGTTCCTCTGTACAAACAATAGTATGCAAGTATAATCTCCAGACTAAACTCCGGACCATGCAGCCATCATACCGCTCAGGAAGGAGACGCGTTCTGTCTCCTAGAGATGAACGTACTTTGGTGCAAAAAGTGCAAATCAATCCCAGAACAACAGCAAATGACCTTGTGAAAATGCTGGAGGAAACCGGTACAAACGTATCTATATCGACAGTAAAACAAGTCCTATATCAACATAACCTGAAAGGCCACACAGCAAGGAAGAAGCCACTGCTCCAAAACCACAATAAAAAAGCCAGACTACGGTTTGCAACTGCACATGGGGACAAAGATCGTACTTTTTGGTGAAATGTCCACTGGTCTGATGAAACAAAAATAGAACTGTTTGGCCATAATGACCATTGTTATGTTTATAGGGAAAATGGGGAGGCTTGCAAGCCAAAGAACACTATCCTAACCGTGAAGCACAGGGGTGGCAGCATCATGTTGTGGGGGTGCTTTGCTGCAGGAGGGATTGGTGCACTTCACAAAATAGATGGCTTCATGAGAAAGGAAAAATATGTGGATATATTGAAGCAACATTTCAAGACATCAATCAGTAAGTTAAAGGTTGGTCGCAAATTCGTCTTCCAAATGGACAATGACCCCAAGAATACTTCCAAAGTTATGGCAAAATGGCTTAAGGACAACAAAGTCAAGGTATTGGAGTGGCCATCACAAAGCCCTGACCTCAATCCCATAGACAATTTGTGGGCAGAACTGAAAAAGTGTGTGCGAGCAAGGAGGCCTACAAACCTGACTCCGTTACACCAGCTCTGTCAGGAGGAATGGGGCAAAATTCACCCAACTTATTGTGGGAAGCTGTGAAAGGCTACCCGAAACATTTGACCCAAGTTAAACAATTTAAAGGCAATGCTACCAAATACTAATTGAGTGTATGTAAACTTCTGGGAATGTGATGAAAGAAATAAAAGCTGAACTAAATCATTTTCTCTACTATTATTCTGACATTTCACATTCTTAAAATAAAGTGGAGATCCTAACTGACCTAAGACAGGGAATTTTTTACTAGGATTAAATGTCAGGAATTGTGGAAAAACTAAGTTTAAATGTATTTGGCTAAGGTGTTTGTACATCCGACTTGAACTGTATATACAGGGAGGACCAGTATCTAATCAATGTATAGCTATTTACATATTTACATGTACATGAAGGCAGGGTAAAGAGACTAGGCATCAGGATAGATAATAATAAGGTATTTGAGGTAGATATGTACATGAAGGCAGGGTAAAGTGACTAGGCATCAGGATAGATAATAATAAGGTATTTGAGGTAGATATGTACATGAAGGCAGGGTAAAGTGACTAGGCATCAGGATAGATAATAATAAGGTATTTGAGGTAGATATGTACATGAAGGCAGGGTAAAGTGACTAGGCATCAGGATAGATAATATTAAGGTATTTGAGGTAGATATGTACATGAAGGCAGGGTAAAGTGACTAGGCATCAGGATAGATAATAATAAGGTATTTGAGGTAGATATGTACATGAAGGCAGGGTAAAGTGACTAGGCATCAGGATAGATAATAATAAGGTATTTGAGGTAGATATGTACATGAAGGCAGGGTAAAGTGACTAGGCATCAGGATAGATAATAATAAGGTATTTGAGGTAGATATGTACATGAAGGCAGGGTAAAGTGACTAGGCATCAGGATAGATAATAATAAGGTATTTGAGGTAGATATGTACATGAAGGCAGGGTAAAGTGACTAGGCATCAGGATAGATAATATTAAGGTATTTGAGGTAGATATGTACATGAAGGCAGGGTAAAGTGACTAGGCATCAGGATAGATAATAATAAGGGTAAAATAAAGAACGGAGTAGCAGCAGCAAATAATGAGTGTAAAAGTGTGTCTGTCTGTGTGAATGTGTGTGTGTATGTACAGTATGTATGTATGTATGTATGTGTGTGTGTTTGTGTTGTGTCGGTATGCGTGTGTGTGTGTAGTGTTTGTGAATGTGTGAGGGTTTTGTGTCGGTGTAAAAGCTTAGTGTGTGTGAGTGAGTGTGTATATGGTGTGTATATAAAGTGGATGTTCGCAGGGTCAGTGCAAGAGTCAGTACAGACAGTTCGGGTAACATTAATTGTAGTCTGGCTATTTAGCAGCCTTTATGGCTTGGGGTAGAATCTGTCTCTGAGCTTGTTGGTCTGAGAGCAGATGCTTCGATACCGTTTTCCGGTCAGCACCACCCTTTGTAGCGCTTTGCTGTCAAGGGAGGTGATATTGCCATACCAAGTGGTGATGCAGCCAGTCAAGATGCTCTCAATGGTGCAGCTGTAGAACTTTTTGAGTATCTGAGGGCTCATGCCAAATCTTTTCAGCCTCCTGGGGAGGAAGAGGCACTGCTGTGCCCTCTTCACAACTGTGCGGGTGTGTGTGGACCATTTTAAGTCATTAGTGACGTGGACACCAAAGAACTTGAAGCTCTCGATCCGGTCCACAAAAGCCCTGTCACTGTGGATGGGAGTGTGCTCTCCCCTCTTTCTCCTATAGTCCACAATCAGCTCCTTGGTCTTACTAACGTTGAGGGAGAGATTGTTATCCTGGCACCACACTGCTAAGTCTCTGACCTCCTCCCTGTAGGCTGACTCATGATGATGGTGTTGAAGTCATGCACGGCCACACAGTCGTGGGTGAACAGGGAGTACATGAGGGGACTAAGCACACACCCCTGAGGGGCCTCGTGTTGAGGGTCAGCGTGGCAGAGGTGTTGTTGCCTACCCTCACCACCTGGGGCAGGCCCGTCAGGATGTCCAGGATCTAGTTGCAGAGGGAGGGGTTCCGTCCCAGGGGCCCAAGCTTGGTGATGAGCTTGGAGGGGACTATTATGTTGAACGCTGAGCTGTAGTCTATGAACAGCAATCTCACATACTTATTTCCCCTCTTGCCCAGGTGGGAGAGGGCAGTGTGAAGTGCAATTGAGATTGTGTCATCTGTGGATCTGTTGGGACGGTATGTGAATTGGAGTGGGTCTAAGGTGTCTGGGATGATGATGTTGATGTGTGACATGACCAGCCTTTCAAAGCACTTCATAATTACAGATGTGAGTGCTACAGGCACTTAGGCAGGTTACCTTGGAGCTCTTGGGAACAGGGACAAGGTGGTCAATTAAAATGATGTTGGGATTACAGACTGGGACAAGGAGAGATTGAAAATGTCTGTGAAGACACCTGCCAGCTGGTCTGCGCATGCTTTGAGAACACACCCTGGTATTCTGTCTGGCCTGGCAGCCTTATGATTGTTAACCTGTTTTAACGTTTTGCTAACATCGGCCATGCAATGCGAGATCACACAGTCATATGGAAAAACAGGGGCTTTCATGCAAGGCACAGTGTTAAATTCCTCGAAACGAGCATAAAAGGCCTTTAGCTCGTTTGGGAGTTCTGTATCGCTGGACAGCTCATGGCAGGGTTTCCCTTTGTAATCTGTTATTGTCTGCAAACACTACCACATACAACGAACGTCGTAGCCGGTGAACTAGGATTACACCTTCCTGCTATATTGTCTATTTGCATGTCTTGCATGTTTGATGTCTCTCGTCAGAGGTCGTAGCGGGATTTATTGCATGAGTCCATGTCCATGTCCCGTTCATTGTAAGCGGTAGCGGTAGACTTTAGCCCAGCGTGGATCTAGGATCAGTTGTGCCTTTTAGATCATAATGGAAAATTATTACATGGGCAGTGGGGATCTGATCCTAGATCAGCACTCCTACTCTGAGTGACAAGCTTTGTGGATACGGGCCCTGGCTTCATTATTCTATTAGCCCAAGACAGCCCTGTCTGTTTCAAGGCACCATCAACAGCACAATCTCCCCAGGGAGATGCTATTAATGGGCCTCCTACTAGTGAGAGATGAGCTGGATATAAACAAGGCCGTTTAGGCAGGAGGGAGATGAGACAGGAGGTCATTTTAGAGTCTGTAAATGATGGGGTATACATTGTGACATGACAGTGGCCAGGAGCCTCTGGAGCTCTGACTCCACAGCCAGTCGGCCAATGAGATGGTTATTTACTGCCTATTGAGCAAAACAACTGTATGACAGTAAACACTAGTCCTTCACTGGTCATGTGAGCATACAGTTGGCATGGATAAGGTAGGTAGATATGTCGGAGGCTCACCCTAACATTTCAGTAAGAGAAGACACGTTTGCCAGGTGTACAATGAACAAATGATTGACAGCAACCTATAGAATTCGACTTAAATCAACAAGAAATAACTGATAGATAACCAAGTATGTAAAAGAGAATTGTAAGTGACAATTAGTCTAATGGCCTCTGCGATACGTAAATATTCTGAAATACTTTCTCACACAGGCTGTTAATATGCGGGGCACATCTCACTCCAACGTGTAATATTCTCCATGAGCATTTCAATCAAAAGCAATCCATTCAAGGTCCTGTTTTAGTGTTTACATTGTTGCACTGATCGAATTTAGGCTCATGTCGTGAGTTATTGCGGTAAACATTTCAAATGAATTGATATGTTAAACTTATATTTTGAAATGAATTAATAATTTTAAATAAATCACCGCCGAAACTTGTTCGTAAAAGTAGGCTTAAGGCCAAATTCGTAATGTTTCTGGTATAGGATTGCAGATAATTGGTACAATTTGGGAATATGGTGGTGTGGCTAACCACAGGTTCTACATTAGCCTATTTCTGTTGAGCGATGGACCATTCCATCACCCATCTATTATATGGCATGCTCAATATCAAACAAACCCAACCGACAGAAGAAAAAAACGAATTTGGTGGTATCAGAAAAAAAAACAGTAATCTAATTCGTGAAATATTTCTACTTGATTCTCATTATCATGGATAGGTAGTGTAGCTTAACTTAAATATGTATTTACGCACCTATAGTGCATTGATATGTTTAAATGCATACTTGTGTATGACATAAAGAGGAAAAAGATCGAGTTGAATTATTTGAACTATATTCAAGTTTAAAAGGTCATTATGAAAGCGGTCGTGGGGAAATCATCTTTGACGCACACTGAAATGTGAATAAGCAGACAACCTACGTCCCTTACAGCGAATGTAAAATGTTAATAATGTATGTTATATTTGTGTAATATTTTTTATTTTGTTAGAAGGAATTGATGTCTAATGTAATTACACTTTTCTGTGCAAAGAAGGAATCGGGGGAACTTGTTGTGCATATGGACTGTTATGTGAGCTCTCCACACAAGCGCGCGCTCTTACCCTGGCAGCTCTGGAAGAATAGGGATCCTCAAATAGATTCCAAATCACAGGTCGCCACTTTTTCCAGCGGCTGATATTAGGATCAACCACGTCCTCAATGCCGAGTCTTTTCCCCGTCTCTTCGTCGTCGTCTCCATTGTCAACGTTTATGTCGAACACATCGAGCGCCTCCTCGGCGTCCCTGTGTTGGCGATAGGTCATCCAGCAGCAAGGCTCCACGTCCGTCTCATCGATTCCCCAGAAGGACAGCTCTTCCTCGAACAGCGGACCACAAACATCTGCTGGGCAATGGAGTTTCCCGGTTCGATAGTAGTTAAGGACATAAGCGAATACCCCTGGGTGGCGGTCAAAAAAGTATTCGTTGTTCCGCGTGTTGTACTCTATGAAGCCGGGGACTTGTTGCAGCTGATCCAAAACGGACTCGATGTCAGAATCGGAGGCAAGAAGGGCCAGCCGAGTCCCCGGCAGTGTCCTGAGCGTGTTCTTGTACGTCTCGTGCCTGGTTCCCCCAACGTTGAGGATTATCCTCTCGTTGTCGTCGAACTTACCCATCGCTCTGTATAAGACATGACTTGGTAAATAAGGTATATCGAGTGCAGTCCAGAGTAACAGCGGGCACGGTGCTGTACACACCCAGTTGGGTTAGAAAATCTCACGAAAAGCCTTTTGGATTCAGCTGAGAGCAGCCACTCCAGATCCAGCCTGGAGCTCTCATTACGCTTGGTGAAGGTGCTTTACCAATCTCATCGTTGTTGGTGATTTGGAAGAGAGGATCTTATCGCTTGTCAGACTCCCTCTAGTTCCTCCTTGTGCGAAGGATCTGTCAGCCAGTAGCTCCAAGCACAGGCAGCGCTAGTGATGTGTGCCTTGGGGGTGTCTTGACTCTCTTCTCCGCTCCACACTTGGACAGGTGAAGTCAAACGAAACCATTCCAATTATTGATTTGTAACCTTGAGCTCTGTGCCCTTTTCGTTAAAGTCATGACAATGCCGTGGTGAATAGCAAGTAAGCAAACCTGGATATGGTTCTCTCCGAAATGTGAGTCTTTGACGAGAAACGACGTCAAGGGCACACCCTCTCCCTTTCTGCACACAGGTTGTCTGTTGCTATAGTGTGTGTGTGTGCGTCCGTGTTACTAGCGATCCTCTCACACGTGCTCATGTTGCTATGTAGCAACGATCGCTCATTACATTTGGATTGGCAATCAAAATAGTTCAAATCTATGCCAACGAATATCTAGTGTAACTTTTTTCAGCTTTTATGATTCGCCGAAATAAGATGTTGAACGTGAGTGTTCTCAACAGGTCAGATTGCTTGACTGAGAAACATGTCTCATGTGGATCCCGTTCTATTTCCATCACAGAGTGTGGTCCTACATTTCATAGTGCAATTATTTATAGGAATTATCTTCGATCTAGTTTCACACTGACGCGAGATGCGCTTTCAAAGCGAGGGAGCTGTCCTTTCAGCACCTTACATCTGTGACATCATCAACCGCAGGAAAATAGTTCAATTTTAGGTTTCATTTGTTGGGTTCTATTTCAACACGTTGATTTAGCTTACATGGCATGCTGAGTGGTTTAATTCTAGCAACATAAGCTATCAATTACATTCTCATAATAACTCGTGATTCGGACCAGTTGCCAAGAGCAGAACAGAACTGGTCAGGTCAGTGTCTCTCTCTCTCTGGTTAATTTATTGAATAGATCGGCCACAATACACTCTTAGAAAAAAATGTTCTGGATTTAACCATCATTTTTTATTTTGGTTCCAAATAGAACCCAATATGGAAGCCTATCTGGAAAGCAATGGTTCTATATGGAACCATTTTCGGTTCTATACAGAACCTTAAGTGTTGCCATATAAGAAGCAAGCATAGAACCCTTTTTGGAGTAACATAACTCATAGGCCTATGTACTAACGCAATAGCTATAGGCCTATACGCTACTAAAGTGCTGGGAATTAGCCAATGCGGAAAATAAACAAAATAAAGACATCGTGAAATCAAGGCACTCAAGCCTAAAATGTGACATCTCTTTGAATGCCTACACTTGGTTGGGTGGCACTAGAGAGCGAGTCTCATTTGATGTGCTCAGCGCAGCTCAATCAACGCGATGAGGCCTTGAGAGGAGGATAGCTATAATTATGCGCATCATATTCCCCGATGTACATGCAGTGAAAACGTGCCACGCTCTGATTGAACAGTAATGAAAACTAATTTCTCATCTACAAAGGGGGAAAACTCCACTCCCATTCAAAGTTTATTTGTTAGATTACAATTTACAAATCGTAGCCAATGAAAAGAGGAGAAAAGGAGAAAAAAAAGAACTAGGCTTTTTCTCAAAATGGAGCCTCAATCTGTGAGATGGCTCTGATCAGAGCAGTTTAACCGTCTGTTTCAATGGCGTTTTGTTTAGTACTATTGGGAGCCATTCATCATGCAACATTATGGCCCTCAGTACATGTGGACTGAAAGGATCTTTCCCAATAATCAGCTCACTGGGCACAGATGCCAATTCAATGTCTAATCCATATGTTGGTTCAATGAAATTTAATTGAAATGACATGGAAACAACGTTGATTCAACCAGTGTGTGCCCAGTGGGAGGTATTCTTCCACATGACCAATACAAGAACCAAACAACCAGCAGCACCTATCTATTTCCCCCCTCTCCCACAGCTCTTTGCTAAAAATAGAACAGCCAGACTGCCAGAGAGCTGATCTTTATCGGGAAGTGAAGGGTAAAAAATAAGTTTCAGAGAGCCAAGGTGGTTCCTAGGCTGCCATACCATGTGGATCTGCATGGACATTTCTCCAGGGAGGGTTCTTGCAGCCTGGGTTTGAATGCATTTGGGTTCAAGTGCAAGTTAAATTTTTACACAATAATTTTTTCATATTTTAAGCCACCCCAGAGGCACATTTAGATGCAGAAAGTACAATGTCCAAACTCTTTAAATATATGTCTCTGGTCTACCCACCCTCTCTGTCTAGTAGGCCTAATAACTATATCACAGATATAGGTAGAGTCTACCCACCCTCTCTGTCTAGTAGGCCTAATAACTATATCCTGGATATAGTTCATCTGAATCAACTAGAACTTAAGCAGATAATATAAACAATATAATGAAAATCTTTCAGAAAGATTACATTTTTATAAAACTAGGAGGGGGTTTGTATGAGTAGAGACATTTCCTAAAAATACCCTTCAACTAGCTTAGCTTAATGGCTAATGTTTGACCTTCCATTGTGTGGTACTCACAGCTTATTTTACACAGTTGAGACAAATTAATATTTTCGGGGCAAATCGACTAAGACAAATTCAAATGGCACTAGTCTGAATGTGTCAAATCAGGCCTGATACAAAAACAGAACAGATAGCAGCACTTAGATAACATTTAACATTTGTCAAGGAGCTATGGCAACAAGATACTTTCTTCAAGAGCAAGGAGCCATAGTATTGTAGCGAATGGCGGGGCAGGGAAGTGAACCCGGGTCGCTGGCGTGAAAAGCAAACACTCATTGCGCCAAAAGGGTTAAGCCACTTGGTGGGAATTGTGACATGGCTCATATATAGCGAGGATCGCTACACTGCCCCCTCTGAAAGGGAAGGCACCTCCCCGTGCTTCGACTGCTCAGCCTCCTCACACATCCGGGCTGTGCTCTCCGATGGCTTCAAAGCCGCCATCCCACTTCTGACACCAGCATAGCAAACTGCAGGGTATGGAAGCTGGCTTGAAAGGTCGCTGGCTTGAAAGGCAAACACCATACACATCGCGCCGACAGGGTTAACACACTTGATGGGAATTGTAACATGGCTCACGTCCAGCATAAGGACCACTGGTATGTTTTGTTCACTGTAAGCTACTCCCATTTGACCAAAGACATTATTATAGTCAGGAAACTAAAAGGTTTTCATGGATATTAGCCTAATCAAAAAAATGAATTTTGTTCAAAAGAGTTTGACCAGTTTGGCTCTGAGGATGAAAATGAAAGATAATTGGTTACAATTGTGATAGAGAAGGCTGTTAAGAAGAGATTCATTCTATACAAAGTCCTGAGAGCTTGCTGAATCGGCAAAGCCTTGCCAATATGAAGCCTTTTCAAACATCAGCTAACACTTTCACAGAACTATGAGAAAGTGACCTTGTGAAGGCTGAGATGCAGTGTTCCTGAACACACACACAAACACACAACCTCCTTGCCTTCATTTCAGCATGAACTTTTTGTGCCGTCCTGTTCGGCCTATCCTAATTTTATCCCAGATCATGAGCTCTCCCTGCTCTCCCTCTCTCCCAGTAGACTAGCTTGCTGACATTTAAGATGCCCAATGAACAAGCATCTACAATTCTCTGTTCGTCCTCCACGATAAAGGTGGAGAGAGGACACAAAGAATCAAGGAAAGACTACATTGCAAACTTGTCCAAGACAAGACCCTGGCAGACAATGGGCATCTTTAGGCCACACAGAGCTCCAGCAAACACCATGTGCTGCTTTCCAGGATACAGATGAAGCCTTGTCCTGGACTAAAAAACATGGTCAATTGAGAATCTCCATGAAAAATTGGTTAGTCCAGGACTAGGCTTAATCTGTGTCTGGGAAACCAGCCCTTTGAGAAACGTGCAGGGCTTTTTAGTTTAGTGTAAATTGGCAGACAAAGGAATAACGATTAAAAGTTGTGTACCCACAGGACCACTGATCGTCAGGCTAAACAATTGGTGTCTGTTGTCTATGCCTCCAATTAATATGGGAGCAACTGTTCCTAAACAGATAGTTGACTCAAAACGAATCAACATCTAATTTGTGCTCTGTATCTACTGAAAGTGCTCCATAGCAGCACCCACCCGTAGCACGCGCTCCAGCAGGTATATCTCACTGGCCACCCCCAAAGCCAATTCTTCCTTTGGCCACCTCTCCTTCCAGTTCTCTGCTGCCAATGACTGGAACATACTGCAAATATCACTAAAGGTGGAGACTCTTACATCCCTCACTAGCTTTAAGCACCAGTTGTCAGAGCAGCTCACAGATCACTGCACCTGTACATAGCCCATCTTTAAATAGCCCATCCAATCTACCTCATCCCCATACTGTATTTATTTATTTATCTGGCTCTTTTGCACCCCAGTATCTCTACTTGCACATTCATCTTCTGCACATTCTACCATTCCAGTGTTTAATTGCTATATTGTAATTACTTCACCACCATGGCCTATTTATTGCCTTACCTCCCTTATCCTACCTCATTTGCACATGCTGTATATAGACTTTTCTACTGTATTATTGACTGTATGTTTGTTTATTCCATGTGTAACTCTGTGTCGTTGTATGTGTCAAACTGCTTTGCTTTATCTTGGCCAGGTCGCAGTTGCAAATTAGAACTTGTTCTCAACTAGCCTACCTGGTTAAAAAAAGGTTAAATAAAATTAAAATAAATCTTGAAAACTTGACTACTGACATGCAAGACTGTTTGGGATCGTATTAACAGTGGACTATTAAACAAACAAATACTAAGACAGTTTGAGTGAACCATCACAATAAACTTCTGGACACAACCCAAATTAGTAAGGGCTTTGGTATAGTTTGCTTCCGTTTGGTGACATAGCTTATCTTCTGCCTCTATTAGGCTGAGTTTACACAGGCAGCCCAATTCAGATATTCTGCATATCTGATACCTATTTGAACTTCTCCCTAATGTGTAAACAGCAACAACAACAAAAACACATGGAATCTGATCTTTTGACTTCCGAATTTATAGCACCAATCCTGATACAAACCCCATCCTCCATATGCGACCTCTGTCTAGAAGCTCAGATCAGATGTTTTTGCTCTGAAGTGTTCTTTTGTGTGTTTTTTTTTTTTGCACAGTACCTTCTGTTACCATGACAACCACCCCAACATATAAAATGAACATTGCATCGGCGTGCTGGTTCAGAGGCTACATCAGTGTGAATACGCAAATCTGATATGGGTCACATGTAAATCTGAGTGTGGACTTTCAGAAAAATAGATTGGATATAGGATGAAAATCGGTTTTGGGTTCTTAGGGTGGCTGTGTAAACACAGCCTTAGGCTAAACAGCATATTCATATGCATTATTCAAGTTTGGAAAGTGATTTGAACCCTACATTTCGAATGACGTCAGTTGCACTATTAACCTGTAGTTTCCTTAACAGGGTTTAGTGGGTGTGGAAAAGAGGACCACAACAAGCAGAACCGCAGGGTGGTGTTCAATACGGCATAACTCAAAACATTTGGTGCCTGATGAACACGACCCTGGTATCATAGCACTGCTTACATGTGAAAGGACTCCCTTTGCTGCCACGGAGTGTAATTGAAGTTTATTTAACTAATTGACGAGCTCGGGTATTGCAGTGAAAGTCGGTTGAATCTCTGGGGTAAATTTTGACCTGATTAGATGGAAACGGAGGTGCGTTCTGCTAATTAAAAGAGGCATATTAATTTGTGGTGAATGACTGTGAACCTTCACAGTTAAGCTACAAGTATATAGTACATGTCTAGCTAATATAGCTTCAGGATATTATTTAGGGATTTTAACGTTTCTTAAAAAATGTCTTCCCTCTTGCTGAAACATCTGGTCAATTATTTTTGAAGTGTTTGTCTGACATTCAGTCAAGGCAACACGGTTCTGACTGCGATACAGCTCAGTTGGTAAGAGCATGAAGGAAGCAACATCCCGGATTAGGTTGTGGGTTCAATTCCTGCAGGGAATCACATACACATAGTGTAAGTTGCTTTGGATAACAGTGTCTGGTTAGAGGCATATACTGTTATAGAAAGGCAACGGTCAGACTATTTGTGATGTTTTACATTTGAACTGACATTTTGATTTTGCTCAGATAGAAGCAGGTCTAAAAGTATTGAGTGTCTGAATAAGATTCTGCTGGGGAATTGCGTTGAAGTATTGTGCTCCTCTACCGCCATCTTCTGTATACAGAGGAACATTACACACAGAGCAGTCTGACTGCTCTTTTCTCAGCGTAATTATAGCAGTAGATATCCACTGCCTGCTGTGGGTTGGTGCTTTACTTAAAGCTCTATTGTGCTTAGCTCATTCAACCACAAGTCAGCCTGAGGTATGAATGATACTGCAAATCATTTAAACGTGTTAACCCTCGCAAGGCTGCAGGCCCAGACGGCATCCCCAGCCGCCTCCTCAGAGCATGCGCAGACCAGCTGGCTGGTGTGTTTACGGACATATTCAATCAATCCTTATCCCAGTCTGCTGTTCCCACATGCTTCAAGAGGGCCACCATTGTTCCTGTTCCCAAGAAAGCTATGGTAACTGAGCTAAACGACTACCGCCCCGTAGCACTCACTTCCGTCATCATGAAGTGCTTTGAGAGACTAGTCAAGGACCATATCACCTCCACACTACCTGACACCCTAGACCCACTCCAATTTGCTTACCGCCCCAATAGGTCCACAGACGACGCAATCGCAACCACACTGCACACCGCCCTAACCCATCTGGACAAGAGGAATACCTATGTGAGAATGCTGTTCATCGACTTCAGCTCAGCATTTAACACCATAGTACCCTCCAAACTCGTCATCAAGCTCGAGACCCTGGGTCTCGACCCCACCCTGTGCAACTGGGTACTGGACTTCCTGACGGGCCGCCCCCAGGTGGTGACATCTCCACTCCACTGATCCTCAACACTGGGGCCCCACAAGGGTGCGTTCTGAGCCCTCTCCTGTACTCCCTGTTCACCCACGACTGCGTGGCCATGCCTGCCTCCAACTCAATCATCAAGTTTGCAGACGACACAACAGTAGTAGGCTTGATTACAAACAACAACGAGACGGCCTACAGGGAGTAGGTGAGGTCGCTCGCAGTGTGGTGTCAGGAAAATAACCTCACACTCAACGTCAACAAAACAAAGGAGATGATTGTGGACTTCAGGAAACAGCAGAGGGAGCACCCCCCTATCCACATCGACGGGACAGTAGTGGAGAGGGAGGTAAGTTTTAAGTTCCTCGGCGAACACATAACGGACAAACTGAATTGGTCCACCCACACAGACAGCGTTGTGAAGAATGCGCAGCAGCACCTCTACAACCTCAGGAGGTTGAAGAAATTTGGCTTGTCACCAAAAGCACTCACAAACTTCTACAGATGCACAATCGAGAGCATCCTGTCGGGCTGTATCACCCACCGCCTGGTACGGAAACTGCTCCGCCCACAACCGCAAGGCTCTCCAGAGGGTAGTGAGGTCTGCACAACGCATCACTGGGTGCAAACTACCTGCCCTCCAGGACACCTACACCACCCAATGTCACAGGAAGGCCATAAAGATCAAGGACAACAACCACCCGAACCACTGCCTGTTCACCCCGCTATCATCCAGAAGGCGAGGTCAGTACAGGTGCATCAAAGCAGGGACCGAGAGACTGAAAAACAGCTTCTATCTCAAGGCCATCAGACTGTTAAACAGCCACCATTAACATCGAGGGGCTGCTGCCAACATACTGACTCAACTCCAGCTCACTTTAATAATGGAAATTGATGGAAATTGATGTAAAAAATGTATCACTAGCAACTTTAAACAATGCCACTTAATATAATGTTTTCATACACTACATTACTCATCTCATATGTATATGTATATACTGTACTCAATATCATCTACTACATCTGGCCATCTGTATGTAATATATGTATCACTAGCCACTTTAAACTATGCCACTTTTATGTTTACATACCCTACATTACTCATCTCATATGTATATACTGTACTCGATACCATCTACTGCATCTTGCCTATGCCGTTCTGTACCATCACTCATTCATATATCTTTATGTACATATTCTTTATCTCTTTACACTTGTGTGTATAAGGTAGTAGTTGTGGAATTGTTAGGTTAGATTACTCGTTGGTTATTACTGCATTGTCGGAACTAGAAGCACAAGCATTTCGCTACACTCGCATTAACATCTGCTAACCATGTGCATGTGACAAATAACATTTGATTTGAAATCAAATCAATCCATCAAATAGATTCATGAAATGGAGTAAATATTCACACAAAAAGGGTTGCCACATAGCACCTTTATTTTCTAGTAAGGAGTGGAACATTTTCTCCCATCTTTCAACATTCCTCAGTTATGCCCAAGAGCACAGCTACACAAAATAAATAGAGTTAGCCGACAAATGCAGTTAGCCGACATCGCAGTGTTTCTATAGTTTCCAGATATATGAATTGTGTGTTCGCTAAACATTTGCTCCAAAGCTATAGTTATCACAAGACAAGATATTTGTCAGTGTTTTGAAAAGTCTTGTGGTACAGCATTTCTACACAAACGTGATGATTTGATTGCTGGTACAGTATTACTACACAGATCATGTCACCATATTCCCTACCTTTGACCAGAGGCCTACTATATAGGGAATAGATAGGGTGCAATTTAAGACAAAACCAATGAGATAATTTGATTTCTGTTCTATCCTGTAGTTTCACTGGGTTGGTTCTAACCAGAGGCTAACTTCTGTGTTAACTACAGTCAACGATAGATCACATAAAATACTTAAAAAGGAAACAAATATAAAACAGAGCAGAATGCATGTTTGTGTTGGCTAAATACACATATCGTGCTTAATCTGAACTACATAACTAGACAAACGCAAATTAATTCAGACCAGGGCTCTCCAACACTGCTCCTGAAGAGTTACCCTCCTGTAGGTTCCCACAAACCCCTTATAACTAACTGGATTCCCCTTATCAACCAGCTAATTATTAGGAACACGTGTGCTAGATTAGGGTTGGAGAGAAACCCAGTGGACAGTAGCTCTCCAGGAACAGGGTTATAGAGAAACCCAGTGGACAGTAGCTCTCCAGGAACAGGGTTATAGAGAAACCCAGTGGACAGTAGCTCTCCAGGAACAGGGTTATAGAGAAACCCAGTGGACAGTAGCTCTCCAGGAACAGGGTTATAGAGAAACCCAGTGGACAGTAGCTCTCCAGGAACAGGGTTATAGAGAAACCCAGTGGACAGTAGCTCTCCAGGAGCAGGGTTATAGAGAAACCCAGTGGACAGTAGCTCTCCAGGAACAGGGTTATAGAGAAACCCACTGGACTGTAACTCTCCAGGAACAGGGTTATAGAGAAACCCACTGGACAGTAGCTCTCCAGGAACAGGGTTATAGAGAAACCCACTGGACAGTAGCTCTCCAGGAACAGGGTTATAGAGAAACCCACTGGACTGTAACTCTCCAGGAACAGGGTTATAGAGAAACCCAGTGGACAGTAGCTCTCCAGGAACAGGGTAATAGAGAAACCCACTGGACAGTAGCTCTCCAGGAACAGGGTTATAGAGAAACCCAGTGGACAGTAGCTCTCCAGGAACAGGGTTATAGAGAAACCAAGTGGACAGTAGCTCTCCAGGAACAGGGTTATAGAGAAACCAAGTGGACAGTAGCTCTCCAGGAACAGGGTTGGAGAGGCATGATTTAGACTACGTCATCAATACATTAATGATTGTCCTGCATCTCCCTCTAGTAAGAGAACTCATGCAGTTTATCCACCAGGACATTCAAGATCAGTTGCAGAGAAAAACACATGCATAAGATGTCTGAAAACAAGCAAATCATACAAGCCAAACGTCACAAGCTTGCACTTGTATCTTGTAGACACGAGTACGTAGTAGAAAAACTAAATGTAGTTATTTATAGTTAACTATGTTTGACATTTTTTATTATTTTGACTATTCTATGACATACGGATGGCAGTTGCAAGATTGCATAACACACTGAGGTCTTGATAGTTAGGGCTGAAATGACCGCTTCTAAAAGATGGCAGCATATAATGATAATGTACAGGGTTTCCAAGCAGCAGTCACGTGATGAAAACACATTTACAGGTGCCTTACATACTAACGTTTGGTTCAAGGATGGAAAACTCAGGCCTCATACTTGGGGCCTGACAAGGAAAACCTCCAGACCTAAGTCAAATGTTATATGGAGTTAGACTTCTGGGGATTTTATTTGTCAGGAGTAAGTCCTAACCCTACACATTGGCCTAGCCAGGGATCTGTTATGCTTTAAGGGATGGAACAGAAGAAAAATAATCACCTTCATCACACACAACCTTGGACTAAATTCTTATTCAACTACGAGCCAAAAGCAAGAGCATTACTGAACAGACTGCAGTAGTGCCATTAAGAATGAGAAAATACATGTATGGCTTTATTCATGTACAGTTTAAAACAACCCCCTTTTTTCTGTTCATTCCAGCCTGTTGCGTCGTCTGAGCCCAGTTGTAGGCATTTCTTCTGGAATGTTCTGGGCTAGGCCTATGTCCTCAATGTTTGTCTCACAAGAATTCTCCAAGGAGGGCATGTCCTCCTCCTCAGCGTCGGTCACTGAGTGCTCATCCTTGGATTCAGGGTGGTGCTGCTGGTGGACTGGCTCCTCCTCTTTCACCACACCACTTTGATCGTCTTCCGCAGGAGCAACCACCTCTGGCGAGGTGTCGCCGTGGGCTGCCAGAGACTCGATGAGGTCATCCAGATTCCTCTCGCACTGCGGCTCTGAAAGACGGAAAAGGGAAATGTTGCGACCGTACGCCATAGTCACCGCAAATAGACACCCCATTTCAGGATGGGTGTGTTTGAGTCATGATGTCAATACTGCTCATGTGGATCATGTATGATGGGGTGTGTGACTCTTGCTGCCCAACTCATTTCCCCCAAGTCAAATAAAGTTAATTTTGCACCCCCAAAAAAATCAACTTTCCATACACTTTTGTTCACTGTATATATATAATTTTTTTTTTATTAAAAAAAGAGTCAGAAAGTTACTTTTTGGAGCTGAATGCCAAACCATTCAGGAGAGAGCGGTGCTCCAACCTGGCCCATTTTTAGATACCATACCAAGAAAACCAGAGTGATATGAAATAGGGAACACGACAGAAATCATTTAAAATTTGTATTTTTTTGTTGCAACGGAAAACAAAATAGTTTACTTTTATCCAGGGGCCTCATTTATCAATTGTGCTGAATTTCAAACTAAATTCTGGGCACGTGGAGATCCTAGAATTTGCATACGCAACAAACTGTGGAGGTGTTGGCAGAATGAAAAAGTCACTGTAAAAAGATTAAAACAAACTAAACAGGCGAGACCCAAACTCTGGCCGTGATTTCCGTAAGATTGACTGTCTATTTGAGAAATGTTAAACTAAGTGCTACAGCCCACACTGCTTCAACACAAAAGACCAACTGTTGTTCAATATTTTGTTCATCAATATCTCCTGCCTTGGTATAGGCTCAGAGATGAAATATGTTATGAGGTCACACTCCTGCACGGTAATACTCCATAGCCTACTGTTAAATACTTGAAATAGGCTAGGCTGCTGGTCTATTTCCTGTCAGGAAGCTTGACCTATTGAATGGTAAATATTTGTTATATAGTAGCAGGAATAAACCATTCATGTCAGAAAAGGACAGATGTCCTGCAATATGATTGAATTGCATAATAAACATACAAGCCCAGTGATCTCCTTACCAACGGAAAATCTGTTTTATCATTACGCTTTGTGTTTATCAGCATTGTTAGTAATTACAGTAATTCCGGTGTCACCAAGCAACGCAGCTTCCACAAAATTACAATATTTGCTTGCAATACAATTCTTCAACCACAAGAAGTTGTGTGGAGGCAGAGTCTGAGATTGTGTGTGGAGATACACACACTTTCCTGTCGAGGTCAAATATGTAAATACCAACCATAGCGGGAAAACTTGTAGAACGTAAGGTTTAGTCTTTTATTTTTGTCTTTTTTTCTGTTCTTTTTTACAAACCTTTGATAAATGAAACCCAAAGTAGTCCCTATTTGTCTATATTCTTCCATTTGGTGCCTAATGAACATGTCCCAGCAGGAGGTGGGGCCACATACCTTCAATGTTAAGGGATGGACAGTCCATGCCTCTCTTCTTCATCAGGTGGCGGATGGACTGGAGTTGGGACATGATCTCGTTCTTCTGTTCCTGGGCCACAGACTTGACACTGGAGAGGAGCGAAATGGCCAGGAGAGAGCGGGGTCACTGAGGACAGAACTCTGGGAAACGCAGTCCCTGACCGGTTGCCCTTCGTAGGTTCAGTTCATAGCTCCGGGGTGAAGTTTCTCTAGGTACAGATCTAGGATCAGCTTCCCCAATCCTAACCTTAACCATTAGTCGGGGAAATGCGAAACAGACTCAAAAATCGACGTCTAGACCCTAGGGACCACTTCACCCAACACCCAGTTGATACAGAAATGTGCGTCGGTAAGACACTATCTCCCATTTGGTGCCTGGTCAACACACCCCAGAGTCCCATTACCATAAACGCTCTTAGATTCAGCAGGGTCAATAGTGTCAACAGTTTATCAAGACCACGCAACGTCCCCTAATAACTGCTATTACTACCTGGTCAGGATAAACTGGTCTTAATCACGACAGACATGTATTTAATTACATGGGGTGTTATTTACAGAGCAATATTACACACAAACGGAAGACAAACCGGAGCTCTGTGGTTTATGGGTAAGTTGGCTTACTTACCAACTTGTCAATGGGTCCAGTTGGGTCAGAATGGAGTTGAGCATCTTCTCTGTTTGCGCTAGCCGCTGCTCCAGCTCTGTAAGCTGATTCTCTATGGAAAGAGACAAAGCCACCATGTAAAACAAACAGCTGATTCTCTATGGAAAGTGAAAGCCACCATGTAAAACCATGTAAAAAAGCATCTGCATGATGGGTAAGATGAACAAAGGTATGCAAACAGACCCTTGTGGCACACCACATGGACACAGCACACACCTGTCTCCTCCGACTTCTTGGGACCTTTGGCATCCTTGTTCTTTTGGGCTTGGGAGTCATCTGCAGACTTGATCTTAGAGAGAAGGGAGATATCAAAAGACTGAGCCGTATGTGTGTTTAGTCCACTCAGGCTCAGACTGACAGTATTACCATAGTTCACCACAATCACGTTTGCTCTGATTAGCAATCTACTCCAATCCAGCTCTCTCTCTCTCTCAGTCTGTGTAGGCGTTTGCACGCATGCCTGTTTAGATATCCCCAAGCAACCCCATCACAATCCTCACTGCTACAATATTTTTCAATGGTGGAATTCCTGCTCCAGCCTATACCTTCAGAAATTTGTACGCTGCAAAGAGGCCGACTCCGATGGCGTAGAGCGGCATCAGCGTGAACACGTAGCCCTTGTTGCTGTTGGTTTTGTATTTGTCACCCTTCATCTCCTGCTCCATCATCACCTTCATCTGCTGCATGTTCTCCAGGGTCTGTGCTTTGCTCATGGAGCCAGCAGTGTTCTTGTTGACCGGCTGCCCTCTCACTGCACCCGGTCCTGGTCCCGGACCCGCTGAGAAATAATATGAGAGAATTAGAAGACAATGGTGATGATTATGATGATGAACAGACCTATTCATGACATTTGTCTTATTGCGAAATCCTTAAGAGGCTACGATATTGCACACTTTTGCAAATAGACATATCTTGTTTTAAATACGTTTGACAATTTTGAACATAGTAAAACGTTAGGCTACTAAACAAATATACCATGGCAGGAGCAAAACATTGCATAGGCTAGGCCTACACAATATGACGGTGCAGTCCCATTGCCAATTCAAAAACTATTTAAAAATTCATGCTACCTTTTCTGTTGTAGCGTGCATCAAAACCTCTTGTTTCCTTCGCTCCGGATCCTACGCCGAACATTCTAGGGAACACCACAAACGCAAACAACACCGCCGTAAATGCGACCACCACTTGCTGGGACGATGAGAAAACCATATCCTTCTGCACCGTAAAGCACCAGAACAGCGACGAAAACAACCGGAGCCTTTGGTCCAGACGTGCAACACCGAATCTTTAGCGTTTCTAGGCTATTACGCAGAAGGGAAACTGACTCATTGCCATTTCAAGCTGAAAACCACGTAAATCTTGTGCTGACTATTGAGGTAAATATGAACCGTGCTGACTGAGGATAAACAGCTGCTTCTTCTTTTTCTTCGTCGTCATCTTCTTCAGGATTTGGTTGACGGTTCGCATCCAATTTCTAGCTCTATACACCGCCACCTATTGTACTGGAGTGTGAGGCCAGTCACGGTCTATCTATTCGGATACAAATATATATGCAACATGTAAAGTGTTGGTCCCATGTTTCATGAGCTAAAATAAAAGATCCCAGAAATGTTCCATATGCACAAAAAGTTTCTCAAATTGTGTGCACACATTTGTTTAAAAATCAAATCAGAGGAGGGGTTTCTCCCTTGCCAAGATAATCCATCCACCCGACAGGTATAGCATGTCAATAAGCTGATTAAACAACATGACCAATACACTAGTGCACCTTGTGCTGGGGAAAATAAAAGGCCACTCTAAAATGTGCTGTTTTGTCACACAAAACATGCCACAAATGTCTCAAGTTTTGAGGGAGTGTGCAATTGGCATGCTGACTGCGGGAATGTCCACCAGAGATGTTGCCAGATAATTGAAAGTTAATTTCTCTACCATAAGTCGCCTACAACATCGTTTTAGAGAATTTGTCAGTATGTCCAACCGGCCTCACAACTGCAAACCATGTGTATGGCGTTGTGTGGGTGAGGGGTTTATGGATGTTGTTAACAAAGTGCACCATGGTGAAGGTGGGGTTAAGGTATGGACAGGCTTAAGCTTAAGCAATGGCATTTTATCGATTGCAATTTTGATGCACAGAGGTACCGTGACGAGATCCTGAGATCCTTCTAAAGAAATGTACTTTTTACTCCATACATTTTCCCTGACTCCCAAAAGTACTCGTAACATTTTGAATGCTTAGCAGGACAGGAAAGGGGTCCAATTCACACACTTATCAAGAGAACCTCCCTAGTCATCCCTACTGCTCTGATCTGGCGGACTTACTAAACACACTTAATTTGTAAATGATGTCTGAGTGTTGGAGTGTGCCCCTGGCTTTCCAGGAAATGATGCATGTGCATCATACAGATGCATGTCTGTATCCCCAGTCATGTGAAATCCATAGATTAGGGCCTAATTTATTTATTTCAATTGACTGATTTCCTTATATGAACTGTAACTCAGTAAAATCTTGGAAATCATTGCACGGTGCGTTGTTATTTAAAAAATATTATTACCTTCAGTAGTCCTCTTCCTCTAAGAAAGTGAAATATAGCCCTAGACACCACCTCCTACACTCATTAAAAACACACTGCCCCATTCCACTACTTTGACCCTATCTGCTGGTGCACTATGGCCTGGGAGGACGGACAGCACCCCTCAACACACCCTGGAACAAAGACACAGAGCAGGGGTTGATTTCGGGCTTAGGGAGGTCAGTATGGGATTGATGCTCAAGCCTCCATTTTCTAACAATTCTATCCACAGGTGCCTGCTGGGAGTGGGTAGTTCTTACCGTGAAGACTGACTCACCTCTCCCGAGGCGAGTTCTAGGCCATAGAGGGATCTGCCTGCTTCCTTCTACCACATTAGGTAAGTTTGCTCCCTTCTTGTGACCACCCCAACATACGTGTCCCATGTTCCCCGGCTAACCTCTCAGTTCTTCTCCCAAAGGACAGTCCTGTGGTCTTCCTTCGCCTAGTAGGTTGTTTCTCATTACCTCTCTGCATAAAGTATAAAAACCCACATTCAAACTCTGTCCTTCTCATAGGCTCAACCTGACTCCCGAACAGTTCAGTGGTTGATGTAGGCTTTCTAAACACTAAAACCTGGGTTCCTGGCCTCTTACTCTGATTTCCAATTTGTCTCACCATTTGTATTCATTTGTAGTTTTCCTCAGATCACCCAGGGGGACCTGTGGCTGCGCCAACAAGGAGACCCATGGAAAGGAGGATGAGGAAAACAAACCACCAGACCCAGTGTAGTCTCTGCCTCCTAGTTACAGAACCTCAGTGTGAGTGTGAAATTATGTCTCTTTCTTCTGCACTTTGGCTAGAGCCTTCTTTTTCATCTTTCTTTCCAGCCTTTTGGTCTGGGCCCTCTGCTTCTGTCCAGTCGCTCATCCATGGCTTCCACTTTGGGAGATGCTTGCAGTGGGAGAGATGAAGCCAGCAGTAACTCCTGTTACTCCGCGGTTGATAGATGGACACGAACTTCTGGTCAACACCCATCATTTTGGCCACTTGGGCAACCACATCTCCTATGAGATGGGTGCCATTGTCTGCAGACAAAACCTCAAGCACTCCGAACCTGGGTATGATTTCCCTGACTAGCAATTTTGCAACTGTTCGCGCAACACAATTGGTAGTGAGAAATGTTTCCACCCACCTGGTGAACCTGTCAATTATCACCAGGCAGTATCTCTTTCTTTCTTTTCACTCTACCATGTCTATGAAATTCATAGCAAGGTGGACAAAAGGTCCTTTTGGAGTGGGGAACTTCCCTGGTTGTAGTGGAGTTCCCTTGTCTGTTATATAACAAACATGTCGCGCAACGGAAAATTAACTGTTTTACGTGCTGATTCAAATCCGGGCAAAACCATTGGGCCGAAATCTTCTCCTCCTTCATATCCCCCCTTGACGAATGGCTCACTCCATGAGCCAATCGGCAAATAGTAGAGATCATGGTTGATGGTAAACAGGGCATGTCAGACAAAAGATGCAGCCATAAGCTAGTCCTGGGAAAAAGAGCACACCCTCTCTCCCTCCACACTTGGTGATTGAGAATATCAGCCTGCTGCTGTTTCTCAAGATCATTAGTTTCAGATGACACAAATAGAATGCATGTGTGTGACAACGGGAAGCAGCCAATTTGGCAGCCTCATCAGCTATGCTGTTACCAATACTAGCATAATCACTCCTACCTGGGTGTGCCTCTACCTTAACAATAGGCAATTTGTTAGGTTTTCGCATTGCTTCAATCAACTGTATGTCCTATTCATAAACTCTCTAGGGTGCGTGGGACGCAAACGTCGCACCTGACCAACATCCAGTGAAAGTGCAGGGCGCCAAATTCAAACAACAGAAATCTCATAATTAAAATTCCTCAAACATACATGTATTATACACCATTTTAAAGATAAACGTGTTGTTAATCCCACCACAGTGTCCGATTTCAAAAAGGCAGGTCCAGGCGAAAGTTCAGAAGAAAAGTCATATTACAGTTTGTAGAAACATGTTAGAAGATGTATAGAATCAATCTTTAGGATGTTTTTATCATAAATCTTATAATAATGTTCCAACCGGAGAATTCCTTTGTCTGTAGAATTGCAATGGAACGCAAGCTAACTTTCACTTGAAAGCGCGTCACCAGCTCATGGCACTATGGCAGACCACTGACTCGTTCAGCTCCCATTACCCCCTCCTTTATAGTAGAAGCATCAAACAAGGTTCTAAACACTGTTGACATCCAGTGGAAGCCTTAGGAAGTGCAATATGACCCCACAGACACTGTATATTCGATAGGCTAAGACTTCAAAAACAACAAACTTCAGATTTCCCACTTCCTGGTGGATTATTCCTCAGGTTTTTGCCTGCCATATGAGTTCTGTTATACTCACAGACATCATTCATCAGAAACTTCAGAGTGTTTTCTATCCAAATCTACCAATAATATGCATTTCCTAGCATCTGGGCCTGAGTAGCAGGCAGTTTACTCTGGGCACGCTTTTCATCCGGACGTGAAAATACTGCCCCCTACCCCAAAGAAGTTAATAGGTGTTCCTGTGGTGTCAGTAAACCCTCTTGTTCTCCAAAACCCCACACCATGACAAACAAACCCCAACAGCATATGCTGAGTCTGAATAAACAGTAAGTGTCTTCCCTTCCCCTAGTTCACAAGCTGTTTTCAGAGCTAATAAATCTGCTTGTTGTGCTCATAAATGTTCTGGTAGGGGCTGTATAATCTCAATATCATTTTCCACATCTACTACAGCAAATCCTACATGTGTTTTTACCTGTACTTTGATCTATATTTGCAGAACCATCAATGGACAGCACCATGTCAGAGTCAAGCAGAGGTTCATCAACAATCTTTTGTCCAGTACACATTCCTGGGCTGCCCCGATGGCCCTGTGACTGATGATTTGCTCAGGGAAGCCCGAACACCTTGTCCAGGTTTGCCTACGTAACAGGGTTGGTTATGTTTCCACTTGCCTCTAAAAAAAGGTGTATTTAATGTTCAAGCATTCTTATTGGTTGGTTGAGCTCTGATGACAAAAAGGCGTGTTGTGATTGGCCCGCTTGCAAATAGGTGGAGATCTTGAACGTCAGGTCTCCACAGTATGAAAATGTGATGCAAGGGGAAGGTCACGTTCTGAATTCTGTTTTCTATTTTCTATTTTACAATGTGTACAAGTACTAATTTATACATGTGTGGGTATATGGTACCTGTTAGGGATTGAGGGGCTTTCTGGGATGTGAGTCTGCCACTAGCACAGTCAGTGTGGTTAGCTCAGCTATCCCCATTGAGACCGTGTCTGTGCCTCGACCTAGGTTGGAAAAAACTAAACATGGCGGTGTTTGCCTTAGCAATCTCACTAGAATAAAGACCTCCTCCATTCCTGCCATTATTGAAAGAGATTGTGATACCTCACATCTCAAAATAGGGCTACTTAATGTTAGATCCCTACTTCCAAGGCAGTTATAGTCAATGAACTGATCATAATCTTGATGTGACTGGCCTGACTGAAACATGGCTTAAGCCTGATGAATTTACTGTGTTAAATGAGGCCTCACCTCCTGGTTACACTAGTGACCATATACCCCACGCATCCTGCAAAGGCGGAGGTGTTGCTAACATTTACGAAATAAAATTTGAGTTTTCATCATTTGAGCTTCTTGTCATGAAATCTATGCAGCCTACTCAATCACTTTTTATAACTACTGTTTACAGGCCTCCTGGGCCATATACAGCATTCCTCACTGAGTTCCCTGAATTCCTATCAGACTTTGTAGTCATAGCAGATAATATTCTAATCTTTGGTGACTTTAATATTTGCATGGGAAAGTCCACAGACCCACTCCAAAAGGCTTTCGGAGCCATCATCGACTCAGTGGGTTTTATCCAACAGGTCTCTGGACCTACTCACTGTCACAGTCATACTCTGGACCTAGTTTTGTCCCATGGAATAAATGTTGTGGATCTTAATGTTTTTCCTCATAATCCTGGACTATCGGACCACCATTTTATTACGTTTGCTATCGCAACAAATAATCTGCTCAGACCCCAACCAAGGAGCATCAAAAGTCGTGTTAAAAATTCTCAGACAACACAAAGATTTCTTCATGCCCTTCCAGACTCCCTCTGCCTACCCAAGGAAGTCAGAGGACAAAAATCAGTTAAACACCTAACTGAGGAACTCAATTTAACCTTGCGCAATACAGTTGCAACCCTAAAAACTAAAAACATTTGTCATAAGAAACTAGCTCCCTGGTATACAGAAAATACCCGAGCTCTTAAGCAAGCGTCCAGAAAATTGGAACGGAAATGGCGCCACACCAAACTGGAAGTCTTCCAACTAGCTTGGAAAGACAGTAACTTGCAGTATCAAAGAGCCCTCACTACTGCTCGATCATCCTATTTTTCTAACTGAATTGAGAATAAGAACAATACGACATTTATTTTTTGGGATACTGTCGCAAAGCTAACTAAAAAGCAGCATTCCCCAAGTGAGGATGGCTTTCACTTCAGCAGTAATACATTCATGAACTTCTTTGAGGAAAAGATCATGATTATTAGAAAGCAAATTACGGACTCCTCTTTAAATCTGCGTATTCCTCCAAAGCTCAGTTCTCCTGAGTCTGCACAACTCTGCCAGGACCAAGGATCAAGAGAGACACTCAAGTGTTTTAGTACTATATCTCTTGAAACAATGATGAAAATAATCATGGCCTCTAAACCTTCAAGCTGTATACTGGACCCTATTCCAACTAAACTGCTGAAAGAGCTGCTTCCTGTGCTTGGCCCTCCTATGTTGAACATAATAAACGGCTCTCTATCCACCGGGTGTGTATCAACTCACTAAAAGTGGTGGTAATAAAGCCTCTCTTAAAAAAGCCAAACCTTGACCCAGAAAATATAAAAAACTATCGGCCTATATCGAATCTTCCATTCCTCTCAAAAATTTTGGAAAAAGATGTTGCGCAGCAACTCACTGCCTTCCTGAAGAAAACACCAAGTGTCACATTCTGACCTTTATTCCTTTGTTTTGTCTTTATTTTAGTATGGTCAGGGCGTGAGTTGGGGTGGGCAGTCTATGTTCGTTTTTCTATATTTTCTATTTCTGTGTTTGGCCTGATATGGTTCTCAATCAGAGGCAGCTGTCTATCGTTGTCCCTGATTGAGAACCATATTTAGGTAGCCTGTGTTCTATTGTGTTTCGTGGGTGGTTATTTTCTGTGTCTTCCACACGGAACTGTTTCGGTTTGTTATTTCACATTATTATTTTTTGTATTTTATCGTGTTCAGTTGTTGATTATCTAAGTAAGTTCACACAGGGCACAGCTGATTTTATACATGTGATCACTCCCTAGTGGTATGATCACCTACGTCAATGTATGTATGCATCAATAAGCTGAGGTTACCTTATAAGGCAACCTAGTACAGTAGCTTCTGAATTTCTTAGAATTGTCCTCTGTCACACAAGATCAAAATGTCAAAACCAGACAGTGGTTACTTTTTATCTAGTTTCGGTGACTCAGACCAACCTGCAAACCCACTCTCACAACAGCCAGGGCTTAACCACAAAGACTAATATAGATAGCTTGTGCAACGTATTGTGGCAGAGTTTTTAGACACATCGCAACAGTATATTATTATAAGGCCTGCAGCAAAACATGTGAATCTTAAGGTCCCCTTAATAATGGGGAGGGTCTTTGGGACCCACCCTCTACAACGTCCTCATTGATGACAAGCGCGCTCTCGGTTGACATGACATCCTCCTTCACACAGGCAGGGGGAGCGGGGCCGCCCCATGCTTCAAAGCGGGTGAAGAACTTGTTTAGTTAATTGGCTGTAGAGAGGCACACCCTCATCTGGGCAGGGATAAAAATCTCACTTTGAAGGGGGCATTTGCCATATTCTTAAAGCTCATCCAGGCAGAGTCTCCCTGTGACATATGTTGCACCTTGTCCTTGTACTGGAGTCTCCCTGTAACATTATCCGTTGCACCTTATCCTTGTACAGGCATCTCACCTTTTTTATCTATTTTTTCACCTCTACCTTTTTTCTCTCAAGTGGATTTCCTGAGGCAAACACTTGATTCTTCTTGTTAATAAACACCAACAATTAGTTCACTGCTCAATGCAAATGCACAAAGACTGATCTCTGTCTAAACTTCAAATTCCAAAGTGTCAAGTCAACATAAGTCTACACAAGGTAATGCTCTTTATTTATGCTTCTCTCTTAATATTTGCTATGTTGTGACTATTAAGAAATGTACATTGTTTAAAGGTGACAGACAAAAGTTGTTTAAAACTTATGGCTGGGGGGCAGTATTGAGTAGCTTGGATGAATAAGGTGCCCAGAGTAAACTGCCTGCTCCTCAGTCCCAGAGGCTAATATTATTAGTGTATTTGGATAGAAAACACTCTGAAGTTTCTAAAACTGTTTGAATGATGTCTGTGAGTAAAACAGACCTCATATAGCAGGCAAAAACCTGAGAAAAAAATCCAACCAAGAAGTGGGAAATCTGAGGTTGGTCGATTTTCAACTCAGCCCCTATAGAAGATACAGTGGGATATTGGTCATCTTGCACTTCCTAAGGCTTCCACTAGATGTCAACCGTCTTTATAAACCTGTTTGATGCTTCTACTGTGAAGTGGGGCCGAATGAGAGCTGTTTGAGTCAGAGGTCTGGCAGCAGTCACACGCATTTCACATGAGGTATCTCCCGTTCCTTTGCTTTTCTGAAGACAAAGGAATTCTCCGGTTGGAATATTATTGACGATTTATGTTTAAAACATCCTAAAGATTGATTCCATACATCGTTTGACAAGTTTCTACGGTCTGTAACAGAACTTTTTGACTGCATCTAGTGAACGCGCTCCGTGAGTTTTGATTTGTTTACCAAACGCTCTAACAAAAGTAGCTATTTGGACATAAATGATGGACATTATCTAACAAATCAAACATTTATTGTGGAACTGGGATTCCTGGGAGTGCATTCTGATGATCAAAGGTAAGTGAGTATTTATAATGTTATTTCTGACTTCTGGTGACGCCAGCACAGCGGATATGTATTTGTTCTCTGAGCACCGTTCTCCGATTATAGCATGGTTTACTTTTTCCGTAAAGCTTTTTTGAAATCTGACACAGCGGTTGCATTAACCTGTTATGGCTGCAATCCCGATACCGGGATCGATATGATAACTACCAGTGAAAATAGAGGGCGCTAAAATTCAAACCACAAATCTCATAATTACAATTCCTAAAACATACATGTGTCTTATATCATTTTAAATCTATTTTCATTGTTAATGTGTCCGATTTTAAATAGGCTTTTCAGCGAAAGCACTACAAACGATTGTTAGGTCTCCACCAAACCACAATAAGCACAGCCATTTTCCAGCAAAATATAGCCTTCACAAAAAACAGAAATAAAGATCAAATTAATCACTAAACTTGAATTATCTTCATCAGATGACACTCATAGGACTTCATGTTACACAATACATGCATGTTTTGTTTGATAAAGTTCACTAGTTCCAAAAACATCAAGTGATTTTGCATAGCCACATCATTCAACAGAAATACTCTATATAAATATAGTTATACACATGGAATTATAGATATACCTCTCCTTAATGCAACCGCTGTGTCAGATTTCAGAAAAACTTTACAGAAAAAGAAATGCATGCAATAATCTGAGACGGCGCTCAATTTAAAAACACCATAGCCGCAAGGATGGCGTCAACATAAACAAGAAATTACATGATAAATATTCCCTTACCTTTGATCTACATCAGAAAGCACTCCAGGAATCCCAGGTCCACAAATATTTGTTTTTGTTCGAAAATGTCCGGTATTTATGTCCAAACACCTTCTTTTGTTAGAGCGTTTGGTATACATATCCAAACCCTAATTCTGGTCAGCGTTAAATCGGACAAAAACTTCAAAAAGTGATATTACCGGTCGAAGAAACATTTCAAAGTACAGACTCAATCATTAGGATGTTTTGAACATATAGCTTCAATAAAGTTCCAACTGGAGTATTCTTTCTGGTCTTCGTGAGCAATGGAACACAAGTGACTACCATGAGGAAAAAGTGGGATCACAAAATGGCTGCTTGATGGACAGCTGATATATTCTGCTCTCATTCACTCCCACAACAACATAGCCTCATTATAATTTATATTGATGGTTGACATAGTGGAACCCCTAGGCAGTGCAACATTCATATCTCAAGGGGATTTCATTGGGGACTCTGGTGAATACATACAAGCTCAGATTTCTGACTTCCTGTTTTGATTTCAACTCAGGATTTTGCCTGCCAATATGAGTTCTGTTATACTCAGACATCATTCAAACAGTTTTAGAAACTTTAATGTTTTCTGTCCAATACTAACAATAATATGCTAATATTAGCAACTATGACTGAGGAGCAGGCCGTTTGATATGGGCACATTTTCATCCAAGCTACTCAATACTGCCCCTGCAGCCATAAAAAGTTAAGGAGAAGTATATCTTTAATTCCATGTATAACACTTGTATTTTCATCAACATTTATGATGAGTATTTCTGTAAATTGATGTGGTTCTCTGCAAATTGACCGGATGTTTTTGGAACTATTGAACATAACACGCCCAATGTATACTGAGATTTTTTTTATATAAATATGAACTTTACCGAACAAAACATACATGAAGTCCTATGAGTGTCATCTGATGATCATCAAAGGTTAGTGATTCATTCTCTGTCTATTTATGCTTTTTGTGTCTCCACTCTTTGGCTGGAAAAATGGCTGTGTGTTTTTGTGACTTGGGTCTGACCTAATATAATCGTTTGTGGTGCTTTCGCTGTAAAGCCTATTTGAAATCAGACACTGTGGTGGGATTAACAACAAGATTACCTTTTAAAATGGAATAAGATACATGTATGTTTGAGTAATTTTAATTATGAGATTTCTGTTTTGAATTTGGCGCCCTGCACTTTCACTGGCTGTTATATTGATCCCATTAACGGGATTTCAGCCCTAAGAAGTTAACAGATAAATACATTATAATATTGAATTTATTTCGCTACAAACATATACAGTGAGATGTACATTGTATTCTCAGAGGATAGCACTTAATAGCGTTAAAACATTTAACTAATTTATATATTTTGCAGATGGTAGTTTACATAAATTAAGCTCTGACCTTTCAAAAGATTAAAATGCAGAATTACATCGAATTACAATGACAGTTCAAAAGATGAATGTAAAATAAAATTGACTGAAACATTATTTTGTGCTTTACTTCTCTGTCCTTGGATCATATTTATCACTTTCTGCCTGTATCGGTGTACTGGACTACCAAATATTTGTGTTATCCGGGATCCTTGGGACTTCCTTACCCCATAGAAGTTCAGGTTAAGGAATAAGGTCGAGGTTAAGTTTAGGAGTTATGGTATGGGCGTCCCAAGGGTCCCAGATATCACTGACCACACCAAATATCACTCTACACTGTTTTTATTTGTCAAGTCCTTAACCTTTCTAGCGCAAGCTCGACAACATTCCGCTGAAAGGGCAGCGCGTGAAATTCAAAAATATTTTTTTTGAAATATGTAACTTTCACACATTAACAAGTCCAATACAGCAAATGAAAGATGAACATCTTGTTAATCTACCCATCGTGTCTGATTTAAAAAATGCTTTACAGCTAAAGCACAACATGATTGTTAGGTCAGAGCCAAGTCACAAAAACACAGCCATTTTTCCAGCCAAAGATAGGAGTCACAAAAAGCAGAAATATAGATAAAATTAACAACTAACCTTTGATCTTCATCGGATGACACTCATAGGACTTCATGTTACACAATACATGTATGTTTTGTTCGATAATGTGCATATTTGTATCCAAAAATGCAAATGCACAAAGACTGATCTGTCTAAACTTCAAATTCCAAAGTGTCAAGTCAACATAAGTCTGCACAAGGTAATGCTCTTTATTATTTATGCTTCTCTCTTAATATTTGCTATGTTGTGACTATTAAGAAATGTACATTGTTTAAAGGTGACAGATTCCAAAACATCCGGTGATTTCAAAACATCCGGTGACTTTGCAGAAATACTCATAATAAACATTGATAAAAGATACAAGTGTTATTCACAGAATTAAAGAGACTTCTCCTTAATGCAACCGCGGTGTCAGATTTCAAAAACACTTTACGGAAAAAAACTATCTGAGAACGGCGCTCAGAACCCAAAACAGCCAGAGGAATATCCGCCATTTGGGAATCAACAAAGTTAGAAACAACACCATAAATATTCACTTACCTTTGATCTTCATCAGAAGGCAATCCCAGGAATCCCAGTTCGACAATAAATGACTGATTTGTTCCATTTATGTCCAAATAGCCACTTGTTTTTAGCGTGTTCAGCCCAGTAATCCATCTTCATGAGGCACAGGCACTTCATCCAGACAAAAACTCAAAAAGTTCCGTTACAGTCCGTTAGAAACATGTCAAACGATGTATGGAATCAATCTTTAGGATGTGTTTAACTAAACATCAATAATGTTCCAACCGGAGAATTCCTTTGTCTTCAGAAAAGCAATGGAACGAGAAGTAACTCTGTCGGGAGCGTGCATCATGAGACCAAGGCTCTCTTCCAGACCACTGTCTCAAAAAGGTCTCATGAGCCCCTCCTTTATAGTAGAATCCTCAAACCAGTTTCTAAAGACGGTTGACATCTAGTGGAAGCCCTGGGAAGTGCAACCTCCTAAATATCTCAATGTGTATTTGGTAGGCCAAGCTTTGAAAAACTACAAACCTCAGATGTCCCGCTTCCTGGTTGGATTTTTCTCAGGTTTTCACCTGCCATATGAGTTCTGTTACTCACAGACATCATTCAAACAGTTCTAGAAACTTCAGAGTGTTTTCTATCCAATACTAATAATAATATGCATATAATAGCATCTGGGACAGAGTAGGAGGCAGTTCACTCTGGGCACGCTATTCATCCAAAAGTGAAAATGCTGCCCCCTATCCCAAAAAGGTTAAAGAAAGGGTTTGCTGAAACTGTTAACTTAACTTGAAATTCAATTAACTTTGGATGAATTTCAGTCATATGAGCTGAAGAAAAATATGAATTGAGGATGATTGCTCTTACAACCAAAAAGTCTCTGAATCAGACCCATGTTCAAATGTGGGGTATTTCAATAAATAAAAATATAGAAATACTCTATGCATTGAACCCACTTTCTGTTTGTTCCTTGGGTATTTGGCAGAATGTGTTTGGATAGCCTACTATTTGTAGGAAATGTTAAGAGGTAGCAGATTTTGACCACATAATACTCATTCACACAAGATCAGAATTTCAAATATAAATACTCATGTATTTGTACCCAGGTCTGCTCCTGACAATTCCATACATTTCAATGTAATATTTAGTTCCCAAAGTGTCACAGTACTCTATGAGGAACTGACATTTGTTTGAATTTAGATATTACTCATTTGAACTAACCATGAACATGTAAATATAATGGTATAATGATTAATTCTTTGAATCTGTGCTATTGTCTAAAATGTAGGTATCAGGTCTCTCGCTCTTTCTCTCTCTCTCTATCATATTTTAAACAACTTGTAGAAAATACACTTTATGAGACTGTCAAGAAGCATTATGACCATCCTGTGTCACTTTACTTGGATTAAGAAAATACACTTTGACACTCAAGAAGCATTATGACCATCATAATCACATAAGCCAGATTGGCCAATCACATACGTGCTGCTTCTGCTCTTGCATTCATCCCAGTCATCAGAAACAGAGCATTGGGGTAAGTGCATGTCTGACATCATTTTGTGCGCAATTACAATGATAATTTAATATGGTAAATAAAAAAATAAAAAATACTGTTGACACGTAGGCTATGTTGTAATGGAATGTTTTGCCTTGTGTGGTCAGTTTTGTGGGTTTTGAAACTCATGTGTCATAACCACCCATAAAATATCATAATATATGTCACAACAGGTCTAAACATATGAAACAGTATTATGACAGGTTATGACACGTTGTCAGCTGCTATGACATGGATATGACCGTGTCATAATGTGTTATGACACTAGGTGTGAAGTGTTACCGCATATACATATATTTCCCCTTTCTGTAATACACGATTTCCAGTGTTTGTGATATTTGAGTTGATGGTCACTAGCCTCGACGCGGTATGTTATGGATTAAACTCACATCTGTTGATAGTGTTTGATGCCAGACTGGAGATACAAGGACCGAGGACACACTGATTATTATTGTATTGTCTGAACACTGTGATTCTGTAGCAATGTCACTTACTTGTTTGGACTTCCCACTTGCCTCTGGGACTGATGTTTACAGAACAGTTGTCTGCTGATTAGGATATATGGCCAGTTAGACATTTTCTCTGGTTCTGTGCTGGAAGTATCTCCCTGTTGCAACTTGTAATAAACTGAATAGATTGTTTTATTGCCTTTATTGATGACTTCTGTTCGGTTCGGTTCACCTCTTCTTACGAGTACCATCCACTTATACTCCTCTACTTTTCTCATCAGCACTTCAATTCCACCACTCAAATGACAGCCCAGTCTTCAAAGACAGTGCTGTCCCTGGACTCTGAGGCGGTGTTCTCACTCAAAGATGGCATCAACTTTAAGAAGAGCCCAGATGATGGCAAGTGCTACATCATATACAAAGAAAATGGAGAGCTGAAGGCCTGCAAGAACCAATGCAAACACCAAGGAGGCCTGTTCATCAAAGACATAGAGGACTTAGATGGAAGGTAAGTAGACTTAAAGGGGAAGTTCAGGACTTTACAACTAAAGATAGTTGGAGTTAGTAGCGGCTGTTTAGAGAATACCGAACCTTGGATTACAGTTTCTCCTGGCCCATAGACTACTTTCAGGCTGAGGAACCATTTAACATCAAGTGGTAAAATCCTGAATAACTTCTTTAATGCCGAGGCTTAGATAAAACATATCTATTCCATGGGACTGAAAGGTTTTTCTGATGCAGGACGGTCCAATGTACAAAACACTACTGGAAGCTGAACGTCTCAACTATGCAGTATGTGAACCCTCCTGACAGCTTCACACAGGATGAGCTGGGTAAGTTGAGCTGCCATTTTCTCAACCTGAAAGGTTATCGAATGGCATTTTAAGTCTATTTGCCATTTTGGGTCATATGAAACGGTGTGTCTAATCTTTTGTGTTCTCTGACAACTTGTGTATATTTGTACACATTGTGTGATACTGATCATTAAATCAAATGTTATGTCACATGCTTCGTAAACAACAGATGTAGACTAACAGTGAAATGCTTACTTACGGACCTTCCCAACAATGCAGAGAGAAAAAAATAATAACACAAGGAATAAATCCACAGAGTAACGATAACTTGACTATATAACGTTACACGAGGTACCAGTATCGAGTAGATGTGCAGGGGTATGATGTAATTGAGGTAGATATGTTCATATAGGTGAGATAAAGTGACCAGATAACAGGATAGATAATAAACAGTAACAGCAGCGTATGTGATGAGTCAAAATACTTAGTCCAAAAAGGGTCAATGCAGATAGTTAGCCAACCTGGACTAACTGTTTAGCAGTCTTATGACTAGGAGGTAGACGCTGTTCAGCGTCCCGTGGGTTGAGTGCCCATATGTCTATATATACAGTTGAAGTGTGAGGTTTACATATACTTAGGTTGGAGTCATTAGAACTTGTTTTTCAACCACTCCACAAATTTCTTGTTAACAAACTATAGTTTTGGCAAGTCAATTAGAACATCTACCTTGCGCATGACACATGTAATCTTTCCAACAATTGTTTACAGACAGATTATTTCACTTATAATTCACTGTATCACAATTCCAGTGGGTCAGAAGTTTACATACACTAACTTGACTGTGCCTTTAAAAAGCTTGGAAAATTCCAGAAAATGATGTCATGGCTTTAGAAGCTACTGATAGGCTAATTGACATCATTTGAGTCAATTGGAGGTGCACCTGTGGATGTATTTCAAGGCCTACCTTCAAACTCAGTGCCTTGTTGCTTGACATCATGGGAAAATCAAAATAAATCAGCCAAGAACTCAAAATGTTTTTTATAGACCTCCACAAGTCTGGTTCATCCTTGGGAGCAATTTCCTAACGCCTGAAGGTACCACGTTCATCTGTACAAATAATAGTACGCAAGTATAAACACCATGGGACCATGCAGCCGTCATACTGCTCAGGAAAATTATCTATATCCACAGTAAAACAAGTCCTATATCAACATAACCTGAAAGGCTGCTCGCCAAGGAAGAAGCCACTGCTCCAAAACTGCCATAAAAAAGCCAGACTACGGTTTGCAACTGCACATGGGGACAAAATATCGTACTTTTTGGAGACATGTCCTCTTGTCTGATGAAACAAAAATAGAACTGTATGGCCATAATGACCATCGTTATGTTTGGAGGAAAAAGGGGGAGGCTTGCAAGCCGAAGAACACCATCCCAACCGTGACGCACGGGTGGCAGCATCAAGTTGTGTGGGTGTGTTGCTGCAGGAGAGACTGGTGCACTTCACAAATAGATGGCATCATGAGGGAGGACAATTATGTGGATATATTGAAGCTACATCTCAAGACATCAGTCAGGAAGTTAAAGCATGGTCGCAAATGGGTCTTGCAAATGGACAGTGACCCCAAGCATACTTCCAAAGTTGTGGCAAAATGGCTTAAGGACAAAGTCAAGTTATTTGAGTGGCCCTCACAAAGCCCTGACCTCAATCCTATAGAAAATGTGTGGACAGAACTGAAAATGCGTGTGCGAGCAAGGAGGCCTACAAACCTGACTCAGTTACACCAACTGTGTCAGGAGAAATGGGACAATTCACCCAACTTATTGTGGGAAGCTTGTGGAAGGATATCCCGACACGTTTGACCCAAGTTAAACCATTTAAAGGCAATGCTACAAAATACTAATTGAGTGTAATATCTCGATTGTCGTTCTAATCATACTCAGACCAAAGCGCAGCGTGGAATCGGTTCGACATCTTTTAATTATCAGAGAACCGAACAAAAAAACAATGAAGAATAAACGACACGTGAAGCTCAAGCAGTGCTCACAGGCAACTACACAGAAACAAGATCCCACAAAACACAGTGGGGAAATGGCTGCCTAAATATGATCCCCAATCAGAGACAACGATAAACAGCTGCCTCTGATTGGGAACCATACCAGGCCAACATGGTAGAAATAAACGACCTAGATTACCCACCCTAGTCACACCCCGACCTAACCAACATAGAGAATAAAAAGGCTCTCTATGGTCAGGGTGTGACAGTGTATGTAAACCTCTGACCCACTGGGAATGTGATGAAAGAAATAAAAGCCAAAATAAATAATTCTCTCTACTATTATTCTGACATTTCACATTCTTAAAATAAAGTGGTGATCCTAACTGACCTAAAACAGAGAATATTTACTAGGATTAAATGGAATTGTGAAAAACTGAGTTTAAATGTATTTGGCTAAAGTGTATGTAAACTTCCGACTTCAACTTAAGATAATCAAATAAAAGTAATTCATTAGATTATTAATCGGAAGAGTTTTGACTTTGGCTTGATTTTGCTAACGCAGACGTCGTGATGACAGACGAGGGTGGTCTTCAGCTCGTGGAGGTGATCGTCTGGGACCCCTGGTTGGCAGACCCCCAGGATCCACAGGAACTGCAGGAGGGAGAGGTGACTGTGAGTACAGCTCGTCACACACACCCACGGCTGGACAGATCTGAGGCCTTTCCCAGTGGGCAAAACTGGTTGCAATTACATTATGACATCTTACATGACGTCATGGTCAGGATGTATACTGGTTGTATAAAGACGTTTTGTTAAGGTCAGAAAAACATGTCTTGATCTGGTTGTGATCTTGGTCTCGTCATGAAAAAGATGTCTTCACCAGGCTGGTTGAAACTAATGTGGAACACATTACCATGTTGTTTAGTCACAAATTTGTGACAAGAACACAAACACTAGCTATGATCCAAGGCTAGTTAGTAATTACCCGGAGTGAATCAAATATGAGCCTTAAAATGATAACCGAGAGTTGTCTACACAATCTTCTACTCATCTTTGATCTCATCACCACTTTTATAATGTGAGATCTGAGGGTGTGTTCTCACCTGAAAGGCTGCAGTGCCAAACTTAAGCCTGGGACACATAAGGGAGATGGGCCAAGGTTGAAAGATATCACCAACCACCATCCAAGATTCTAGATCACGTATCGGGATAGATCTCCGATTATAGCCGTGCCCAACAACAGTGCAGGACACATTGCTGGGACTCTGAGTGACAGTTGGTCACAGATGACTTTTTGACCATCTCCCCTGTGTTCATTTAAATTCCAGAGACACAGAAATGACAGTCCCAACACCGACACCTCTGAGATTTTCCCCATATGGCCGACAGGCTATTTATATCAATGTGATTGATGGTCAACCGCGCCGCACGCAAATCTAAAAAGATAGCACGTCGGGCGACAAGATTCTCCACTCCAAACTCAACCTTCATGTTCCTCCAGGTGACCTACCTCACCCATGCATGCATGGAGCTCCAGCTAGGGGGGAAGAAGATGATATTTGACCCCTGGCTGACGGGTCCGGCCTTCGCCAGGGGCTGGTGGCTGCTCCATGAGCCCCCTGCTGACTCCATGGAGAGGCTGTGCATGGCCGACCTCATCTACATCAGCCACATGCACTCCGACCACCTCAGGTATTCAGAGATGGTACCTGTATGGAATGTGGTACAGGTATGTAGAGATGGTACCTGTACGTAGTATGGTACAGATATGTAGAGATGGTACCTGTACGTAGTATGGTACAGGTATGTGGAGATGGTACCTGTATGGTACAGGTATGTAGAGATGATACCTGTATGGTACAGGTATGAAGAGATGGTACCTGTATGGAGTATGGTGGAGGTATGTAGAGATGGTACCTGTATGGAGTATGGTGGAGGTATGTAGAGATGGTACCTGTATGGAGTATGGTACAGGTATGTAGAGATGGTACCTGTATGGAGTATGGTAAAGGCATGTAGAGATGGTACCTGTATGGAGTATGGTACAGGCATGTAGAGATGGTACCTGTATGGAGTATGGTACAGGTATGTAGAGATGGTACCTGTATGTAGAGATGGTACCTGTATGGAGTATGGTACAGGTATGTAGAGATGGTACCTGTATGGTAAAGGCATGTAGAGATGGTACCTGTATGGTAAAGGCATGTAGAGATGGTACCTGTATGGAGTATGGTACAGGCATGTAGAGATGGTACCTGTATGGAGTATGGTACAGGTATGTAGAGATGGTACCTGTATGGTAAAGGCATGTAGAGATGGTACCTGTATGGTAAAGGCATGTAGAGATGGTACCTGTATGGAGTATGGTACAGGCATGTAGAGATGGTACCTGTATGGAGTATGGTACAGGTATGTAGAGATGTTACCTATATGGAGTATGGTACAGGCATGTAGAGATGGTACCTGTATGGAGTATGGTACAGGTATGTAGAGATGGTACCTGTATGGTAAAGGCATGTAGAGATGGTACCTGTATGGTAAAGGCATGTAGAGATGGTACCTGTATGGAGTATGGTACAGGTATGTAGAGATGGTACCTGTATGGTAAAGGCATGTAGAGATGGTACCTGTATGGAGTATGGTACAGGCATGTAGAGATGGTACAGGTATGTAGAGATGGTACCTGTATGGAGTATGGTACAGGCATGTAGAGATGGTACCTGTATGGAGTATGGTACAGGCATGTAGAGATGGTACCTGTATGGCAGAATGAAATGGATTGATATGGGAGGATGGGCTCAGTGAAACTGGAAGGGAATGGACTGAACGTATCAAACACATACTATTCCAAACATTATAATGAGCCCGTCCTCTGCAATCTCCACCCACCAGCCACGACTGATTTCAATGTATTTATCATTTTGGCCCCACTTTAACGAAGTATAAAGGCATTTTATAGCATGCATGAAGTTTCTGAAGCACTACGCAAATGCTTCACAGATAATCTATAAGCGTGTGTCATATTCTATAAATGGTGTATAAAGGGTGGTGTATAAATGGTGTATAAACTATGTATGTTTATACACCATTTATAGAGTATGAGATAAATGCTTCACATATCATCTATGTAAGCTATATTGAGCCTTTATAAGTTGTACTTAGTTTAAAGTGGGACCCTAATTTCAATTACGGAAGTAAGCAGAAATGTTGATTCCAATTTTCCTTATAAGGATGAGCACACAGAAGGCAGGACGTTTTAAGATGATTCCTGAAAAATGTATTTTCAGCTACCCAACCTTAAAATCCCTCTCTGCGACAAGACCCGATGTTCCTATTTATGTTGGCGACACATCAAGGCCAGTGTTCTGGTAAGGGTTATCTATATACAGTTGAACTCGGAAGTTTACATACACTTAGGTTGGAGTCATTAAAACTTGTTTTTCAACCACCCCACAAATATCTTGTTAACAAACTATAGTTTTGGCACATCGGGTAGGACATCTACTTCGTGCATGACAGAAGTAATTTTTCCAACAATTGTTTACAGACAGATTATTTCACGTATAAATCACAATACAAGTGGGTCAGAAGTTTACATACACTAAGATGATTGTGCCTTTAACCAGCTTGGAAAATTCCATAAAATGATGTCTTGGCTTTAGAAGCTTCTGATAGGCTAATTGACATAATTTGAGTCAATTGGAGGTGTACCTGTGGATGTGTTTCAAGGCCTACCTTCAAATTCAGTGCCTGTTTGCTTGACATCATGGGAAAATCAAAAGAAATCAGCCAAGACCTCAGAAAAAAAATTGTAGACCTCAAGTCAGGTTCATACCTGGGAGCAATTTCCAAACGCCTGAAGGTACCATGTTCATCTGTACAAACAATATTACGCAATTATAAACACCATGGGACCACGCAGTCGTCATACCGCTCAGGAAGGAGAAGCGTTTTGTCTCAATCCCAGAACAAAAGCAAAGGACCTTGTGAAGATGCTGGAGGAAACAGGTACAAAAGTATCTATATCCACAGTTAAACGAGTCCTATATCAACATAAGTTGAAAGGCCTCTCAGCAAGTAAGAAGCCACTGCTCCAAAACCGCCATAAAAAAGCCAGACTACGGTTTGCAACTGCACATTGGGACAAAGATAGTACTTTTTGGTGAAATGTCCTCTGATCTGATGGAACAAAAATATAACTGTTTGGCCATGATGACCATTGTTATTTTTGGAGGAAAAAGGGGGAGGCTTGCAAGCTGAAGAACACCATCCCAACCGTGATGAATGGGGGTGGCAGCATCATGTTATTTTGAAGCGGCATCTCAAGACATCAGTCAGGATGTTAAAGCTTGGTCGCAAATCGGTCTTCCAAATGGACAATGACCCCAAGCATACTTCCAATGTTGTGGCAAAATGGCTTAAGGACAAGTTATTGGAGTGGCCATCACAAAGCCCTGACCTCAATCCTATAGGAAATGTGTGGGCAGAACTGAAAAAGCGTGTGCGAGCAAGGAGGCCTACAAACCTGACTCAGTTACACCAGCTCTGTCAGGAGGAATGAATTCACCCAACTTATTGTGGGAAGCTTGTGGAAGGCTACCTGAAATGTTTGACCCTGTCACACCCTGACCATAGAGAGCCATCGGGGTTCTCTATGGTGTAATAGGTCACAGCATGACTAGGGGGGTTTTCTAGTTATTATAGTTGTTGGTGTGTGAGTATGGTTCCCAATTGGAGGCAGCTGAATATCGTTGCCTCTAATTGGGGATCATACTTAGTGTGTCCCTTTTCCCACCTGCGTTGGGGGATATTGTTTTGTTGTGTTTGAGTGCCATTGTGAGCTACACAGTTCACGTTCGTTATATCTTTACATTTTTTGGGGGGGAAGTTTCACTATTAATAAAATGTGGAACTCTACTCACGCTGCGCCTTGGTCCACTTATTTAGACAACGATCGTGACAGACCCAAGTTATTAAACAATTTGAAGGCAGTGCTACCAAATACACTCAATTAGTATGTAAACTACTGACCCACTGGGAGTGTGACGAAAGAAATAAAAGCTGAAATAAATCATTCTCTCTACTATTATTCTGACATTTCACATTCATAAAATAAAGTGGTGATCCTAACTGACCTAAGACAGGGAATTTTTACTGGGATTAAATGTCAGGAATTGTGGAAAAACTGAGTTTAAATGTATTTGGCTAAGGTGTATGTAAACTTCCAACTTCAACTGTATATGTCAATCATTAACATGGTTTTACAACCATAAAACAAATGAGGGTGTCACCTTTATGGGTTTATGCTGTCCTCATTTGAATCATGTTACAGGATGCTGGAGAAAAGGCAGGTGAAGCTGACAAATATCAACGTCGTTCCCTTTGGCATTTGGCAAAACGTAAGCATAAACAGCTCACTTTGCATGAACAGTTTATACGATAAAGGAACCTCTGTCAAAAGGCTCTTCTTTAATGCCCTTCTCCTGTTGTCTCCGTCAGATTGATGAGCACCTCAGATTCATGATTCTGAAGGATGAAGTGCACCCTGAATTGGACACCTGTATCATTGTTGAATATAAAGGTAGTCATCATGTCCTTTGTAAGAGCACGTGGTGCTAGCTTCGCCAGAGCCCTGGGTTCAATTCCTGCAGTCACAGGAAGTCACTTTTCATAAAAGGGTCTGCTAAGTGGTATATAGACCGAGTGTACGAAACATTAGGAACACCTTCCTAATATTGAATTGCACTCCCCTTTGCCATCAGAACAACCTCAATTGGACTCTATTGGCATGGACTCTACAGGGTATTGAAAGTGTTCCACAGGGATGCTGGCCCATGTTGACTCCAAAGCTTCCCACAGTTGTGTCAAGTTAGATGGATTTCTTTTGGGTGGTGAACCATTCTTGATACACACGGGAAACTGTTGAGCATGAAAAACCCAGCAGCGCTGCAGTTCTTGACACACTCAAACCGGTGTGCCTGGTACCTACTACCATACCCCCTTCAAAGGCACTTAAATATTTTGTCTTGCCCATTCACCCTCTGAATGACACGCATACACAATCCATGTCTCAAGGGTTAAAAATCCTTCTTTAACCTGCCTCCTCCCCTTCATCTACACTGATTGGAGTGGATTTAAATAAGTGATCATACCCTTCACCTGGATTCACCTGGTCAGTCTATTTCACGGAAAGAGCATGTGTTCCTAATGTTTTGTCCAGTCAGTGTACAAGCACAAGCAGGTCACACATTCTGACTTTCATCCCACTTTATCCACCTACAGATTATACATCCATATAAAGATGGGCTCCATCAGGATAATTAAGACTCATTATTTTATTGAACATGCACATCCTGTCTGATTCAGGTCCTTGTCAGTTCAGTAGTAAAAGTATATGTCAGCGCCACCTGGTAGAAATACGATGCACCTTAAAGCCTTATCTCAACCTTATCTCATTTGACGGGTGCATCTGATCCTGGTTCTCCCACCCAGGTCATATGATCCTCAACACGGTGGACTGCACCAGGCCAAACTACGGCCGACTGCCCCACAATGTAGACCTGATGATGAGCGACTTTGCTGGAGGGGCGTCTGGCTTCCCCATGACCTTCAGTGGAGGAAAATACACAGGTGAGGTGGACCGGTATACAGCATCCAAATCCAAATGGACAAATAACAGAGAAATGAATTGCTCCCTTGGGTTTTCCTGGCTATTGACTGCAGATGGAGTGAATCTCAATTGTATTTCCTCTCTCCTTATCTCTTCCTCAAAGCACATCAGAACAGATGAGGTTACTTCCCTCGGATGTTCTCCTCCAATGCATTTTGAGGAGGAGGCAAGGGGAGAGGAAGCGAGGAATCAAGGAAACACAACTGAGATTCACTCATTGTCTAGTGTCGATTTCACCCTGCAGAGAGCTGGAAAGCTGATTTTGTCAAGAATGAAAGGAAGAAGCTCATGAACTACAAGGCCCAGCTGGTAAAATCCTTGCAGCCCAAGATCTACTGCCCGTTTGCCGGTTACTTTGTCGAAGCACATCCCTCAGACAGGTATTACAAAACGTTTACTCTTTTGTGTACAAATTCCGTTCTAGTTTGAGGTTAGGTTTTGACCCCTCTTATTGCTTCAATTGCAGTCACTCAATATAACTTGCATCCCAATTTGACATTGACAACTGACATAAGTTAACTGACAGGTACATTAAGGAAACTAACACGAAAAACAAAGCGGAGGAGCTCAATGCCCTGATCAAGAAGAGCGCACCAGGCATAACAACATGGACACCCAAGCCAGGCGCTGTGCTCGATCTGGCACTGGCTCTGATGAGCCCCAGCCGGTAGGATTGCTCATCAATCAGCAAATTGTGTGTGTGTCCATGTCTGTCATATCAGTCCATACTCCATAGAAATGCCAACAATCATCAATAATCACAAATCACATTTTGGTGTTTGATGTTTCCCTCTGTTGTCAATACCATTATTACCTCACTTCCCTACATTGTTAACCACTATTACATCCCTTCCCTACATTGTCTACCATTATTACATCACTTTCCTACATTGTCTGCCATTTTTACCTCACTTCCCTACATTGTCTGCCATTTTTACCTCACTTCCCTACATTGTCTGCCATTTTTACCTCATTTCCCTACATTGTCTGCCATTATGTTCTCTTTCTACATTCTGTTTTTTCCTACATTGAATTCCTTTTTAATGTTGTAACCCAGGTAAAATGCACTGTAAATCATGTATGATTTGACTATAACCACAGGAAAGCCATCACCGACCCTCCATCCGGGACAAACATCTATAAGGACAGTTGGGACTTTGATTTGTACGTGGATGAACTGAACAGGGCCATCACCGCTGAGATATTTAAACATAAAAGCTGGATCCAATTTTATTACACCTGGGCAGGGTTTAAAAACTACAATCTAGTTGTCCGGGTAAATATTGCAGTCCATATAAAAGTCCTCACAGCTCTTAGTGCTCTACTGCACATCTACAAGCTGACTCCTGGGGTGGATTCATTAGTCGCAGACTGTTGCAAAACGTTTTTTCAACAGAAACCGATTACTGTTTACTCTTGGAACCAAACGGAAGCCTGAATTTGTCCAATAGAAACTTGTTTTCATTGCAAAATGTTTTTTGTTTGGATTAAACGGACTAAACTTTTTTGCAACAGTCTGCAATTTAGGAATACACTCCTGGTTACTCCTGACTCGCTTTCAGTAGGCAGTAAAACATGCAAGGAAAATTGTAAATATTATTGGACAATCTCAATTTTAAAACGTTTCTAGGTTTTGTACCAACTGAACGCGACCCCTTCCATTCACTTCCTCTCTCTGCAGATTTCTGGAATGTTTAAAACATGTACAGACGCTCTCACGGACACAGACTAAGCCTATTCCTGAATAAAAAAAAATTAAAAGCTCAATGGAGAATCTCTATCAAATTTTTGGGGGGTTCCAGGACTAGGCTTAATTTATGTCCAGGAAACTGCCCTTGGAACAGCTGATTTTGGCTGCTTGGATTGCCAGATGGGCAGGCTTGACACTCCAGGGACTATGACCCTTGGTTCCATTGTGCCAGGCATGTTCAATCAATTTGAAAAAGAAACATATATTTTTAACCCAAATCTAGTGGGTTCGAGGGTTGAAATTAGAACAAATCTTTTCCAATTCTTCTCATTCTTTTGCTACTTTCTTTTAAGATTCTGGTAATTCTTTAGATTCTGTTTGTTGATTCTGGTTATTCTGGTTATTCATATTCTAGTTATCTGGTATTTATCATAACTGCAGGTCAGTGAATAACGCAAATTGTTTGAATTCCAACTAAACATAGCCTAACTGTTTGTAATATGTATTTAAGGTCATAGAGACAGATGAGGACTTCATTCCGATAGCCAATGGCTACAACTATCTGGTGGACTTCATGGATCTGTCCTTCCCTACTCAGAGGCCCACTAGAGAGCACCCTTATGAGGAGGTGAGCATGGCTACAACACCTGCTTACCTATAGACTATTAAGTACAATGCACTCAACTTGAGAAGGATCAAAACAAACATTGTGGAGCAGGAACATAGCATGTTACAAATCTGTCATAAGGGTGGCAGGTAGCCTAACAGTTAAGAGCACTGGGTCAGTTACCGAAAGGTTGCTCGTTCAAATCCCTGAGCTTACTATGTGAAAAATATTTTGATGTTCCCTTGAGCAAGGCACTTACAGTGCATTCGGGAAGTATTCAGACCCCTTTTTCCACATTTTATATTACAGCCTTATTCTAAAATGGATTAAATTAAATAAATCCTCATCAGTCTACACAATACCCCATTTTGACAAAGCGAAAAGAGGTTTTTAGAATTATTTTTGCAAATGTCAAGAAATTATAAAATACCTTTTTTACATAAATATTCAGACCATTTGCTATGAGACTCGAAATTAAGCTCAGGTGCATCATCCTGTTTCCATTCATCATCCTTGGAGATGTTTGTCCAACTTGACTGGAGTCCACCGGTTGTAAATGTAATTGATTGGACATGATTTGGAAAGGCACAGAACTGTCTATATAATGTCCCACAGTTGACAGTGCATGTCAAACCAAAACCAAGCCATGAGGTCGAAGGAATTGCCCATAGAGTTCCGAGACAGGATTTTGTCGAGGTACAGATCTGGAGAAGGGTACCAAAAATGATCTGCACCATTGAAGTTCTCCTAGAACACAGTGGCCTCCCTCATTCTTAAATGGAAGACATTTGGAACCACCTAGACTCTTCCTAGAGCTGGCCGGTGGGCTAAACTGGGGATTTGGGGGAGAAGGGCCTTGGTCAGGGAGGTGACCAAGAACCCGATGCTCACTCTGACAGAACTCCAGAGTTCCTCTGTGGAGATGGGAGAACCTTCCAGAAGGACAACCATCTCGGCAGCACTCCACAAATCAGGCCTTTATTGTAAAGTGGCCAGACAGAAGCCACTCCTCAGTAAAACGCACATGCCAAAAGGCACCTAAAGGACAAACAGGATTCTCTGGTCTGATGAAACCAAGATTGAACTCTTTGGCCTGAATGCCAAGCGTCACATCTGGAGAGAACCTGGCTTTGGGACAAGTCTCTGAATGTCCTTGAGTGGCCCAGCCAGAGCCCGGACTTGAACCCGATCTCTGGAGAGACCTGAAAACAGCTGTGCAGCTTCGCTCCCCATCCAACCTGACAGAGCTTGAGAGGATCTGCAGAGAAGAATGGGAGAAACCCCCCCCCCAAATACAGGTGTGCCAAGCTTGTCCAAGAAGACTCAAGGCTGTAATCGCTGCCAAAGGTGTTTCAATAAAGTAAAGGGTCTGAATACTTATGTAAATGTGATATATATAATTTTCAAATGCAATACATTTACAAAAATTTCTAAAGCTGTTTTTGCTTTGTCATTATGGGGTATTGTGTGTAGATGAGTTTAAAAAAAAAATCTATATTAGAATAAGGCTGTAATGTAACAAAATGTGGAAAATGTCAATGGGTTTGAATACTTTCCAAATGCGCTGTAACCCTAATTGCTACTGTAAGTCGCTCTGGATAAGAGTGTCTGGTAAAATTGTCGCGGACGTCGTCGTGGAAATGACTGGACCAAGGTGCAGTGTGGTGAGCGTACATTTTCCTTTATTTAGGTAAATGTCGCCAACAAAACAAACAAAGAAACGACCATGAAGCTTACTAGGGCTATAGTGCCACTAACAAAGATGACTACCTACAACATACAAAGGAAAAAAGGCTTTCTAAGTATGATTCCCAATCAGACAACAATAGACAGCTGTCCCTGATTGAGAACCATACCCGGCCAAAACATAGAAATAAAAAACAGAATGCCCACCCCACATCACACCCTGACCCAACCAAATAGAGAAATAAAACGTCTCTCTAAGGTCAGGGCGTGACAAAAATGTTAAATAAGAATAAACTTTTCCCTTTATTCATGTCATTCTCATGAGGTGGACGCTGTTCACAGACACAAAGAGATGGCAGGCTGCTATGCATAAATTCAGGGGTTTGAATGTGTTGTTGGCAGATGCAAATCTGATGCAAAGCTGTTTTCAGTTTAAGATAATTGTTGCTGGATTAAATGCAGTGCATGATAAGTACAGTGCCTTCAGTATTGGTTTGGGGATGCTTTGCTGGCTCGGGACCTGGACAACTTGCCTTAATAGAAGGAACCATGAATTCTGCTCTTTATCAGAGAATTCTACAGTAGAAAGTCAGGACATCCGTCTGTGAGCTGTAGCTGAAGTGCAGCTGGATCATACAGCAAGACAATGATACAAAACACACAATCAAGTCTACATGAAAATGGCTAAAAAGCAACAAATTTGAAGTTTTGGAATGGCCTAGTCAAAGTCCATACCTAATCCCAATTGAAATGTTGCAGCAGGACTTGAAACGAGCAGTTCATGCTTGAAAACCCACATGTTTCTGAGTTAACTTCTCTAGGATAGGGGGGCAGCATTTGTAATTTTGGATGAAAAGCATGCCCAAATTCAACTGCCTGCTACTCATCCCCAGAAGATAAGATATGCATATCATTAGATTTGGATAGAAAACTCTGAAGTTTCTAAAACTGTTTGAATCATGTCTGTGAGTATAACAGAACTTATGTAGCAGGCGAAACCCCAAGGACAAACCATTCAGATTTTCTTATTTTTTGAGGTCAATCTTCTCAATGAGGTTTCATTGCAACTTATTATGTGACTTGTTAAGCACATTTTTACTCCTGAACTTATTTAGGCTTGCCATAACAAAGGGGTTGAATACTTGACTCAAGACATTTCAGATGTCCATTTTTTTTATTAATTTGTAAACATTTCTAAAAACATAATTCCACTTTGACATTATGGGATATTGTGTGTAGATCAGTGACACAAAAGCTAAATGTAATCCATTTGTAATTCAGGCTGTAACAACAAAATGTGGGAAAAGTCCAGGGGTGTAAATACTTTCTGAAGGCACTGTACACTGCACTCCATTTATGAGAAGGATCAATACAACAAAAAACTGCTTCTAGGGGTCAAACATTACAGGGCAGAAACATACCATGTTACAAATCTGTCTTCCGGAGAGGAAGAATAACATTTCCCTGGACTCATGTCTTTCTCATAAGAGGTGAATGCTGTACGAGGCACAGACACACAGAGATGGCAGGCTACTATGCATAATTTCAAATGTGTTGTAGGTGGCAGATGCAAAGCTGTTTTCAGGTGAAGATCATTGTTGCTGGCTCAGTTCTCACTCAAGTGTAAGGCAGGATTACCGAACAGGCACGCAGGGCAAAATGTGTAGAATAGCATGAGATGAGCTATAAAACAGCACATTTATCTTTGCCCCATGGCAAAATGTGTAGAATAGCATGAGATGAGCTATAAAACAGCACATTTATCTTTGCCCCATGGCAAAATGTGTAGAATAGCAGGAAATTAGATTTAACATGGCAAAACAAACTATAAAACAGCACATTTATCTTTTTGCTCCATGGAGAAAAGTGTAGAATTTCAGGAAGTTAGTTGGTGGTAAATGTGGCAGCCTTGCCCTGCTTAAATGCCAACATGCTTTTAAACAAACCGCCATTTATCTCCAAGTCGATCGTTTGTTTTCCATTTCATGTAACTTGATTGGACTGAGAGATAGACGGTGTACTACTTTCTCTTCTGTAAAGATCAAGAACAGGATCGGAGTCATGAGGCACGTGGTGAAGAATGGCCTTCTTTGGGACGACCTGTATATCGGCTTCCAGAACCGTCTGAGCAGAGAGCCAGACGTCTACCACCACCAGTAAGCCCTCGTCTCCTCACCTTCCCTCCTTTGCTTCCTTCCTCCCTTACCAGACCCAGGCATCTACCACTACCAGTCTATTGCATTGCTGTATACTAGAGCAACGATTCTCAACTGGTGTGTCGGGACCCTAATATTGTACCTGTCTTGGTTATTTGTCCAGGTTCTGGAACCACTTCCAGACAGAGTTGCCAGTCACTGGGCCGGACTGGGACTTGTTCCTGCAGCAGGTGCCATCATACCAGAGGTCTGCTGAACCCCAGGGAATCCAAACAGAAAGTGTCTCTGCTTCTACATTCTTAGAAAAAGCAGACTGTACTGTCTCACGAGAACCAAGCTTTGTGCCTGTATCTATTAATGAATAGTAATGAATAAGAAGAGCTGCTCTCCCTGTCACTGTAGGCACCACCAACCTCCCTGTGCAACTGAAACAGGGACGTGGCTGGCAAGATTTAATTTCTAAATTGGTTCAAATAATAGCTTCATTTAGGGTTCATTTTCTAATTCGTTTTTTCATATAATGGTGAAATCAATTAACATAGCATCTATTGTTGCTTGGCAGGTCTGTATGTAGAGGACTAGTAACAAAAAGTAGGAAAATATATGCACTCACTACTATGTCGCTCTGGTAAGAGCATCTGCTAAATGACTAACATGTAGAATATGAATAAACTTTATCATTGATTATTATGTGTATTATTGATTATATGATTTTGGACGTGTGCTGACAATGCATTTGTTACTCGTCCAATATCTATTCATTGAACACAATTTTGTGTTTTTTTTCCCATAAAAAAATAAAATAGGTTAGGGTTAAGGGTTTGGTTAATGTTAGGTGATTGGTTTTTGAGCTTTAACTATGAATCGTTAGTTATAAGAGACATGAGGGATGCCATAATGAAGCTTCGGAAGGGCTGAGTGCAGGGGAAACATGGCACATGGCAGTACTGATAAGTGGAGGAACCGTTTAAGGCCCATTTCACTAGCAATAATGATGTAATGTTTAGCGATAAAGAGGAGACTCCACCCAAAATGGGGTATGTATACCACCACAGCTGAAACCATGTTTTTGTCGATTGCCATCTATACTGACTTTCTGGTGAGGCCTGATCAATCTCACTAGAAATGATCGAAACAGGTGGGATTTAATTATAAAATGAATGAGAAACACCAGTCTCTATTCAAATTTTGACAATACTTTATGAGATAAAATTATTTACTTATGGAGTTATCAAAAGTTGCAACTCTTGATTGGTTATTAAAATTAGTTTATTTTTTATTTAACATGTTTTTTGAATCACGATACGAATCATGTGTTCGAAAATAAAAATTACAAGTTCCCTGGGGTCCTGGTCATTGGGTAAATATACAAATTTATTTTGTTCAGTCTGCATATAGAAGGAAAAATATATATTTAAAATCCTTTTAAGGATCTGCCTAAAATGACATACCCAGATCTAACTGCCTGTAACTCAGGATATGCATATTCTTGGTACCATTTGAAAGGAAATACTTTGAAGTTTGTATAAATGTGAAAGGAATGTAGGAGAATATAACACAATAGATCTGGTAAAAGATAATACGAAGAAAAAAACAAGTTTTCTTTTTTTACCATCATCTTTGAAATGCAAGAGAAAGGTCATGTGTTATTCCAGCCCAGCTGCAATTTCGAGCAGTGTATGTGCAAAGTTTTAGACTGATCCAATGAACCAGAAAACATAAGTGTTATACATAGGTTTAAAGATTACCTTCTTGTTAATCCAACCATGGTGTCAGATGTCAAAAAAGCTTTACGGCGAAAGCATAATTATACCTGATTATACCCGCGCTCTCGGGATTGCGCATGAAAAAGCTCTGTGACACTTTAGGGTCCACTAGTTCAGACTGGTCTTACTCCCTCATTTTTCAGAATACAAGCATGAAACCATTTCTAAAGACTGACATCTAGTGGAAGGCATAGGAACTGCAATTTGAGTCCTAAGTCAATGGATACTGTAATGACATTGAATAGAAAACTACAATAATAAAGAGAATCCTACATCCTGTATGGATTTTCCTCAGGTTTTCACCTGCCAAATCATTTATGTTATACTCACAGACATTATTGCAACAGTTTTTGGAAACTTTGGAGTGTTTTCTATCCAAATCTACCAATTATATGCATATCCTAGCTTCTGGGCCTGAGTAGCAGGCAGTTTACTTTGGGCACGCTTTTCATCCGGAAGTGAAAATAATGCCCCCTACCCTGGAGAAGTTAGCTCAACCCAACCCATCTGCATGTCCACAGTGGAATCTAGTCCCTCTATCTTTAGCTCTGCTTCCTCTGTCATGGTGTCTTTAAGCTCACCCATTACCCAGCTGGACAGACCTCACTTCACGTGAGAACTGTGAACCCAAGGAGAGACATGACGATCTTTACCGCTTCAGGTGCTGTAAGGAGTACTGTATGTGGACCAGACCAACGCTGTTCCACACCCCGCCTGGTGTATCTTGATGTACACTCAATCTCCAGAATTCAGCCTGTGCCTTCGGTTATCTCCCACTCCTCATGTACCGCTTCCACCTGGGAATATACACACTGAGCCGTTATCTCTCTTCACGCTCACTCCACACGCGCTTTCTCAGGACTGCTTTCGCACTCTTGCCGCCCCTGACCAGGTTAATGTCTCTGACTCAGATAGGAGTGTTAAAAGTCACTGTCGCATTGAACACCTTTGTTGCTCTTTCTTCAGCTGGTTAGGGAGGGTTTTGAGGTTCACACACACTGTTTGTGGTCAAATTATTCACCCCGTGCATTAAGACACCATCTGACATCACCTTCCATGATAACTGTTACAGTTGAAACCACTTCCTAATTCAGTTCGTACTCCTGTATTTTACTGGCGACCTCAGAAGAGTTACCAGTTCAGGAAGTTAGCACCCTAACCCATCGGGAAATCTCACACTCCAGTAGACCCAATCTGATGAAATTTGTATCAAAACAAAGACAAAAATAAATCAGAAATACACATATCACAATCCATTTGGAGTAACTATCATCCCTTCTTAATTAACCATAGTTGGATTGGGTTAGCTGCTTAATTGGTTAATGCATTATATAAAAGGATAGATGTTGGGGTAATGTAATGCGAAACAACATTGTGGAGGCATTAATGTCTTAATGCACAGTGCTGAGTTACCTCGAGGATGTAGCATACGCACTTGCCTATCAGGTGACTTGCCTATCAGGTGACGTGCCTACCAGGTGACTTGCCTATCAGGTGACAATGGAGAAGATGGGTAACAAAGTGAAAATGATCTTAAAGCACGTGGTCAAAACACAATCGTTTTAATGCTACACGTGTAAAGTAAGCAGTTGCAGGCACTAAATTAATGCGTTCATGTGTTAAGTTAATGTCTTCACGAGCTAATGTTAACGCCTATACGCGTCAAATAAGTGTGTTTGCAGGCGGTCCAACGTGCTAAATAAACGGCTGCAAGCGGTCCTGCACACGTCAAATTAACGCCTACAGATGCTAAATATACACCTACACACGCTAACTTACCGCGTTCTTTAATATGCTAATTTTACTAGCCAACTTCACTAGCTCCTCCTTTCAACCAGATTTCACAGTTTGAAGGAACTTCCTTTTCCACTCCAAGCAGAGTATGAACCTTCACAAGATAATGGTTTTGTCTTTGAAAATGGTTGTTTCTTAATCATAAAGTTTATCAGCTAGTTTACAGTGGAAGGATATGTTTCTCATCACTGGCTATAAAATTCAGCTAACATTAATCTAGCACCAGGATCAGCATAAACATAGTCAGATGCTGGCTAGCTAATCGAGCTAATGTCGGTGGCCTTGAATCCCGACCATATCATATAGTTAGCATCAAACTCTGCCCAGCCATACTGCTAGCCGCAGTGAAGGGCGCCATCTTGTGTTTTATTAAAAGCCCTGCTAAAAAAACATGTAATTTAAAACAGCCACGGAAACACATTGGACTATGTTAACATCAAGGTAAATTACATACTAGCAAGATTATTGCTTGAATGCAGGGCCATACAGTTCAAGTCGGAAGTTCACATACACTTAGGTTGGAGTCATTATAACTTGTTTTTCAACCACTCCACAAATGTCTTGTTAACAAACTATAGTTTTGGCAAGTCTGTTAGGACACCTACTAATTTTTCCAACAATTGTTTACACACACATTGTCACTTATAAATTCACTGTATCACAATTCCAGTGGGTCAGAAGATCACGTACACTAAGTTGACTGTGTCTTTAAACAGCTCGGAAAATTCCAGAAAATGATATCATGGCTTTAGAAGCTTCTGATAGGCTAATTGACATAATTTGAGTCAATTGGAGGTGTACCTGTGGATGTGTCTCAAGGCCTACCTTCAAACTCAGTGCCACTTTGCTTGACATTATGGGAAAATCAAAAGAAATCAGCCAGGACCTCAGAAAAGAAATTGTAGACCTCCACAAGTCTGGTTTATCATTAGGAGCAATTTCCAAATGCCTGAAGGTACCACATCCATCTGTACAAACAATACTACGCAAGTATAAACACCATGGGAACACGCAGCCATCATACTGCTCAGGAAGGAGACACGTTCTGTCTCCTAGAGATAAACATAGTTTGGTGTGAAAAGTGCAAACCAATCCCAGAACAACAGCAAAGGACCTTGTGAAGATTGAAGATGCTGGAGGAAACAGGTACAAAAGTATCTATATCCACAGTAAAACGAGTCCTATTTCAACATAACCTGAATGGCCGCTCAGCAAGGAAGAAGCCACTGCTTCAAAACCGCCATAAAAAGCCAGACTCTGGTTTGCAACTGCACATGGTGACAAAGATCGTACTTTTTGGAGAAACGTCCTCTGGTCTGATTAAACAAAAATAGAACTGTTTGGCCATAATGACCATTGTTATGTTTGGAGGGATAAGGGGGAGGCTTGCAAGCTGAAGAACACCATCCCAACCTTGAAGCACGGGGGTGACAGCATCATGTGGTGGGGGTGCTTTGCTGCAGGAGGGACTGGTGCACTTCACAAAATAGATGGCATCATGGGGAAGGGAAATTATGTGGATATATTGACGCAACATCTCAAGACATCAGTCAGGAAGTTAAAAACCTCTCTAGGCTAGGGGGCAGTATTTGGCGTCCGGATGAAAAGCGTGCCCAAAGTAAACTGCCTGCTACTCAGGCCCATTAGCTAGGATTTAGATAGAAAACACTCTGACATTTCTAAAACTGTTTGAATGATGTCTGTGAGTATAACAGAACTTATTTGGCAGGCGAAGCCCCGAGGACAAACCATCCAGGAAATGTTTTGTTGAGTTGACAGTGTTTTCAAATGGGGTTTCTATGTGGATCTAGATTTCTAAGGCACTTGCCTGCAGTTCCTATCGCTTCCACTGGATGTCAACAGTCTTTAGAAATTGGTTGATGTTTTTCCTTTGTGTAATGAAGAAGTAGGGTTGTTCAGAACGAGGGTCGAGTCTAATGTACTGTTGTGGTTGAGGCATGCGTCCTGAAAGCTCGCTCCACTTTGTTTTCGTCCGGTATTGAACACAGTTTATCCCGTCTTAAATTGTATTGATTATTTACGTTAAAAAAATACCTAAAGTTGTATTAGGAAAGTAGTTTAAAATATTTGGACAAAGATTACAGGTAATTTATTAGATATTTTGTAGTCATGTTGCGCAAGTTGGAACCTGTGTTTTTCTGGATCAAACGTGCCAAATAAATGGACATTTTGGGCATATAACGACAGAATCAAAAGGATCGTTTGTGATGATTAAGGGACATATTGGAGTGCCAACAGAAGAAGATCTTCAAAGGTAAGGCATGAATTATACCGTTATTTCTGAGTTTTGTGTCGCACCTGGTGGGATGAAATATGATTGTCTGTGTTAGTTTGATGGGGTGCTGTCCTCAGAAAATAGCATGGTTTGCTTTCGCCGGAAAAGCCTTTTTGAAATCTGACATGGTGGCTGGATTAACAAGAACTAAAGCTTTAATTTGGTGTATTGAAGTTGTAATTGTATGAAAGTTAAATATTTCTAATAATTTATTTTGAATTTGGCTGCAGTTCCTATCGCTTCCACTGGATGTCAACAGTCTTTGTCACCGGATGTTGTCAAATCAATCCCGTTAACAGGATTTGATCCATAAGAAGTCAACAGTTTCAGCAAACCCTTTCTTTCAGGACTTGACAGATAAAAACAGTGTAGAGTTGAAGATGATATTTGGTATGGTCAGTGATATCCGGAATTCTTGGGATGTCCCTACCCTAAACCCTAAACATAACCCCTAACCTTAACCTTTCTGAAGCAGGCGTCCCGATAGCGACCCACCTCGACAACATCCGGTGAAATTGCAAAGCGCAAAATTAAAACGACAGAAATAGAAATATTTAACATTCATGAAAATATATATATAAGTGTCTTATATCAAAATAAAACTTAACTTCTTGTTAATCCTGGCAACGTTTTTCAACCAGGCAGGTGTGCCATGAAAGTCAGAAATAGCGATATAATAAAAGCCTTACCTTTGAAGATCTACTTCTGTTGGCACACCAAAAGGTCCCAGCTACATCACAAATGATCCTATTGTTTGATAAAGTCCTTCTTTATATTCCCAAAAACTCAGTTTAGTTGGTGCGCTTCATTCAATAATCCATCGGTTTCCCCTCATTCTAAATACATACAAAATGAATCCCAAACGTTACCAATAAACTTCTCCAAACAAGTCAAACAACGTTTATAATCAAACCTCATTAGGCTGAACTCCCATCATACCACAAAATCCTGTAGAATAACGTCTTCCTGTGTTTGCAGAAGTGTATCAAATTAGGATAAAACTATAGGTTGTTTTAGGTAAAACGTAGTGTGTGTATGAGCGAATGTGAATAAAAGCCTGAATGAGTAAAAGATTCTCTGTGTAGCGGAAGTGTATCAGAGTAGGCTAAGACTGCAGTTCTATAAGGGATAACTAGTGTGTGTGTGTTACTGGTCAAGGGGAAGGATTGCGCAAGCCTCTCTGTGACAGTTAATTGAGTATAATTTGAGAAGGAGGGTGCGTCTAGCGCTCACTGGGAAGAGGGAATCAAATCAATAGGTGTTGATTAAAAGGAACTATGTAAAGATAAGAGATTGACAAAAAAATACAGTTTTATATCTTTATGTTTGAAGCCTGAAATGTGGCAAAAGTTCGCAAAGTTCAAGAGGGCCGAATACTTTCGCAAGGCACTGTATATGTGATCAACAGATGCATATCTGTATCCCCAGTCATGTGAAATCCATAGATTAGGGCCTAATGAATTCATTTGAAATGACTGATTTCCTAGTATGAACTGTTACTCAGTAAGATCTTTGAAATTGTTGCATGCATGCATTTATATTTTTGTTCAGTATACATTATATTATCTTCAATAGTCCTCTTCCTCGAAGAAAGTGAAATATAGCCCTAGATACCACCACCTACACTCATTAAAAACACACTGCCCCATTGCACTACTTTGACCCTATCTGCTAGTGCACCATGCCAACAGCCTGGGAGGACGGGACACCACCCCTCAACACACCCTGGAACTCTTCTGAAGTCACATTTCGTATAGCCAAATACATCTCTGCAGCTGCCAGCACAACATCTATTTTCTGTGATTTACGTTTCAATTCTGTGGTACAGTTGATAACCATTGATATGAACACTAAGACAACCTTACTGAAGCATAAATAATTTGTTGGCCTATCCCTCTGTGCTGGCACAAATCTACTACTCACTGGAATCCTCTCAGGATCCCTCACTCTTGATCCATCCTCTTCTACTTTCTTCACTGCCTCAGCATACAATACCTTCTGCACTACTCTGACTCTAGCCACCTCAACCTGCCACTCTCGCACCGGACACCTCCGATCCCCAGCAGTTAACACTGCCCCCCTACAGTTAACACACAACTTTATCCACCGAAACTACACAATCCTCTATCCTATGCCATCCTGCACACGTCCCACATCTTGGAATCTCCTTCCTACACACTGCTACGACATGACCATAAACGTTGCAAGATTAACAGCTCTTATTGTGTGACTTTCTGGACTGTGTCGTTTAATGCGGAATCTTCAGTTACTGTAGTTGAGTTAGTGAATGTTACTGCCACCTATTGACCTGGAGTGCAACCACACACGCACACATACATGCACACACAAAGCTAGTATCCACTTCTTTGTTAACCATAGTCCTAGATCGCACATTCTTTAATTATGATATCTTACAACATTTTAACAGGATGATTTAATCATTTTGAATTTTGCCCAAATACAAGTTCAGTCAGGATGTTCCCCTGCACTACTTGGCCAACTCACAATAACAGTAAATACAAGAGATTCTGAAAGCTGCTACTTGGAAGGATTAAACTACAGAAAGGAACTTGACTGTAACCTGACTCTTTATCATCGAACCCACGGGCCCTTCGGAGAAGGTGATAGATAATCAGGGCTACAGACTGGTGACAGACATCTCTGGAATAGTTTGCTTGCATACATCTTTTTGATACCATTTATTCTCTTTCAACTATAACCATGCTGAAATGTGCAGACTGACTCAACTTAGATTGCTTCTACACAGATTTTTGCTACCATTCATATTTTATACACCATAACGCTTGTTGTATCCCCATTCATTTCAGAGATGGAATGCATGTTACGGTGAGTGAATGAGGACCCAAAAGCGAACTAACTTAAACAGAGCTTCTTTAATAACCAAACATAGGTAGGCTCAGATAGACCGGCAGATTCCGACAGGACAGGACAAGGTTACAGCAAACATGACGATAGTCTGGCTCAGGCATGAAACACAACAAACAAGAATCCGACAAAGACAGGAGCAGAAACAGAGAGAGATATAGGGACCTAATCAGAGGGAAAAAGGGAACAGGTGGGAAACGGGGTGAATGGGTAGTTAGGAGGAGACAAGGAACAGCTGGGGGAAAGCGGGGGAGAAAAGGTAACCTAATACGACCAGCAGAGGGAGACAGGGTGAAGGGAAAGGACAGAGACAAGACACAACATGACAGTACATGACAGTACCCCCCCACTCACCGAGCGCCTCCTGGCGCACTCGAGGAGGAAACCTGGCGGCAACGGAGGAAATCCTCGATCAGCGCACGGTCCAGCACGTCCCGAGAGGGAACCCAACTCCTCTCCTCAGGACCGTACCCCTCCCAATCAACGAGGTACTGGTGACCACGGCCCCGAGGACGCATGTCCAAGATCCTGCGGACCCTGTAGATGGGTGCGCCCTCGACAAGGATGGGGGGGGGGGGGGAAGACGAGCGGGGGCGCGAAGAACGGGCTTAATACAGGAGACATGGAAGACCGGGTGGACGCGACGAAGGTATCGCGGAAGAAGAAGTCGAACTGCGACAGGATTAATGACCCGAGAAATACGGAACGGACCAATGAACCGCGGGGTCAACTTGCGAGAAGCCGTCTTAAGGGGAAGGTTCTGAGTGGAGAGCCAAACTCTCTGACCGCGACAATATCTAGGACTCTTAGTTCTACGCTTATTAGCAGCCCTCACAGTCTGCGTCCTATAACGGCAAAGTGCAGACCTGACCCTCTTCCAGGTGCGCTCGCAACGTTGGACAAAAGCCTGAGCGGAGGGGACGCTGGACTCGGCGAACTGAGATGAGAACAGTGGAGGCTGGTACCCGAGGCTACTCTGAAAAGGAGATAGCCCGGTCGCAGACGAAGGAAGCGAGTTGTGGGCGTATTCTGCCCAGGGGAGCTGTTCTGACCAAGACGCAGGGTTGCGAAAAGAAAGACTGCGTAAGATGCGACCAATAGTCTGATTGGCCCGTTCTGCTTGACCGTTAGACTGGGGGTGAAAGCCGGAAGAGAGACTGACGGAAGCCCCAATCAAACGGCAAAACTCCCTCCAAAATTGAGACGTGAATTGCGGACCTCTGTCCGAAACGACGTCTGACGGAAGGCCATGAATTCTGAAAACATTCTCGATGATGATTTGTGCCGTCTCTTTAGCAGAAGGAAGCTTAGCAAGGGGAATGAAATGAGCCGCCTTAGAGAACCTATCGACAACCGTAAGAATAACAGTCTTCCCCGCTGACGAAGGCAGTCCGGTGACAAAATCTAAGGCGATGTGAGACCACGGTCGAGAGGGAATGGGAAGCGGCCTGAGACGGCCGGCAGGAGGGGAGTTACCGGACTTAGTCTGCGCGCAGACCGAACAAGCAGCCACGAAACGACGCGTGTCATGCTCCCGGGTGGGCCACCAAAAACGCTGGCGAATGGAAGCAAGCGTACCCCGAACGCCAGGGTGGCCGGCTAACTTGGCAGAGTGAGCCCACTGAAGAACGGCCAGACGAGTAGGAACGGGAACGAAAAGAAGGTTCCTAGGACAAGCGCGCGGCGACGGAGTGTGAGTGAGCGCTTGCTTTACCTGCCTCTCAATTCCCCAGACAGTCAACCCGACAACACGCCCCTCAGGGAGAATCCCCTCGGGGTCAGTGGAGGCTACTGAAGAACTGAAGAGACGAGATAAAGCATCAGGCTTGGTGTTCTTAGAGCCCGGACGATAAGAAATCACGAACTCGAAACGAGCGAAAAACAGCGCCCAACGCGCCTGACGCGCATTAAGTCGTTTGGCAGAACGGATGTACTCAAGGTTCCTATGGTCAGTCCAAACGACAAAAGGAACGGTCGCCCCCTCCAACCACTGTCGCCATTCGCCTAGGGCTAACCGGATGGCGAGCAGTTCGCGGTTTCCCACATCATAGTTACGTTCCGACGGCGACAGGCGATGAGAAAAATACGCGCATGGGTGGACCTTGTCGTCAGAGAGGGAGCGCTGAGAAAGAATGGCTCCCACGCCCACCTCTGACGCGTCAACCTCGACAACGAACTGTCTAGAGACGTCAGGTGTAACAAGGATAGGAGCGGATGTAAAACGATTCTTGATGAGATCAAAAGCTCCCTGGGCGGAAACGGACCACTTAAAGCACGTCTTGACAGAAGTAAGGGCTGTGAGAGGAGCTGCCACCTGACCGAAATTACGGATGAAACGACGATAGAAGTTCGCGAAGCCGAGAAAGCGCTGCAGCTCGACGCGTGACTTAGGGGCGGGCCAATCAATGACAGCTTGGACCTTAGCGGGATCCATCTTAATGCCTTCAGCGGAAATAACAGAACCGAGAAATGTGACGGAGGAGGCATGAAAAGTGCACTTCTCAGCCTTCACAAAAAGACAATTCTCTAAAAGGCGCTGGAGGACACGTCGAACGTGCTGAAGATGAATCTGGAGTGACGGTGAAAAAATCAGGATATCGTCAAGGTAAACGAAAACAAAGATGTTCAGCATGTCTCTCAGGACATCATTGACTAATGCCTGAAAGACAGCTGGAGCGTTAGCGAGGCCGAAAGGAAGAACCCGGTATTCAAAGTGCCCTAACGGAGTGTTAAACGCCGTCTTCCACTCGTCCCCCTCCCTGATGCGCACGAGATGGTAAGCGTTACGAAGGTCCAACTTAGTGAAAAACCTGGCTCCCTGCAGGATCTCGAAGGCTGAAGACATAAGAGGAAGCGGATAACGATTCTTAACTGTTATGTCATTCAGCCCTCGATAATCTATGCAGGGGCGCAGAGACCCGTCCTTCTTCTTGACAAAAAAAAACCCCGCTCCGGCGGGAGAGGAGGAGGGGACTATGGTACCGGCGTCAAGAGCTACAGACAAATAATCCTCGAGAGCCTTACGTTCGGGAGCCGACAGAGAGTATAGTCTACCCCGGGGGGGAGTGGTTCCCGGAAGGAGATCAATACTACAATCATACGACCGGTGTGGAGGAAGAGAGGTGGCCCTGGACCGACTGAACACCGTGCGCAGATCGTGATATTCCTCCGGCACCCCTGTCAAATCACCAGGCTCCTCCTGTGAAGAAGAGACAGAGGAAACAGGAGGGATAGCAGACATTAAACATTTCACATGACAAGAGACGTTCCAGGAGAGGATAGAATTACTAGACCAATTAATGGAAGGATTATGACAAACTAGCCAGGGATGGCCCAAAACAACAGGTGTAAAAGGTGAACGAAAAATCAAAAAAGAAATGGTTTCGCTATGATTACCAGAAACAGTGAGGGTTAAAGGTAGCGTCTCACGCTGAATCCTGGGGAGAGGACTACCATCCAGGGCGAACAAGGCCGTGGACTCCCTTAACTGTCTGAGAGGAATGTCATGTTCCCGAGCCCAGGTCTCGTCCATAAAACAGCCCTCCGCCCCAGAGTCTATTAAGGCACTGCAGGAAGCTGACGAACCGGTCCAGCGTAGATGGACCGACAAGGTAGTGCAGGATCTTGAAGGAGAGACAGGAGTAGTAGCGCTCACCAGTAGCCCTCCGCTTACTGATGAGCTCTGGCTTTTACTGGACATGAAGTGACAAAATGACCAGCAGAACCGCAATAGAGACAGGCGGTTGGTGATTCTCCGTTCCCTCTCCTTAGTCGAGACGCGGATACCTCCCAGCTGCATAGGCTCAGCTCCCGAGCCGGCAGAGGAAGATGGTAGTGATGCGGAGAGGGGGGCAACGGAGAACGCGAGCTCCTTTCCACGAGCTCGGTGACGAAGATCAACCCGTCGCTCAATGCGAATAGCGAGTTCAATCAGGGAATCCACGCTGGAAGGGACCTCCCGGGAGAGAATCTCATCCTTTACCTCTGCGCGGAGACCCTCCAGAAAACGAGCGAGCAAAGCCGGCTCGTTCCAGCCACTGGAGGCAGCAAGAGTGCGAAACTCAATAGAGTAGTCTGTTATGGATCGATTACCTTGACATAGGGAAGACAGGGCCCTGGAAGCCTCCTCCCCAAAAACAGATCGATCAAAAACCCGTATCATCTCCTCCTTAAAGTCCTGATACTGGTTAGTACACTCAGCCCTTGCCTCCCAGATTGCCGTGCCCCACTCACGAGCCCGTCCAATAAGGAGAGATATGACGTAGGCGACACGAGCAGTGCTCCTGGAGTAAGTGTTGGGCTGGAGAGAAAACACAATATCACACTGGGTGAGGAACGAGCGGCATTCAGTGGGCTCCCCAGAGTAACACGGCGGGTTATTGATTCTGGGCTCCGGAGATTCGAAAGCCCTGGAAGTGGCCGGTGGATCGAGGCGGAGATGGTGAACCTGTTCTGTGAGGTTGGAGACTTGGGTGGCCAGGGTCTCAACGGCATGTCGAGCAGCAGACAATTCCTGCTCGTGTCTGCCTAGCATCGCTCCCTGGATCTCGACGGCTGAGTGGAGAGGATCCGGAGTCGCTGGGTCCATTCTTGGTCGGATTCTTCTGTTACGGTGAGTGAATGAGGACCCAAAAGCGAACTAACTTAAACAGAGCTTCTTTAATAACCAAACATAGGTAGGCTCAGATAGACCGGCAGATTCCGACAGGACAGGACAAGGTTACAGCAAACATGACGATAGTCTGGCTCAGGCATGAAACACAACAAACAAGAATCCGACAAAGACAGGAGCAGAAACAGAGAGAGATATAGGGACCTAATCAGAGGGAAAAAGGGAACAGGTGGGAAACGGGGTGAATGGGTAGTTAGGAGGAGACAAGGAACAGCTGGGGGAAAGCGGGGGAGAAAAGGTAACCTAATACGACCAGCAGAGGGAGACAGGGTGAAGGGAAAGGACAGAGACAAGACACAACATGACAGTACATGACAATGCAGGCTTCAACATTCTTACCAGAAATCGTTGCCACAGTACTTACAGGTTGCTGAAACTAAAACATTTTGAGAGCTTAAAACACATTTTATGGCTTATAATGTTATAGTACTCACTCTAGCCTACAATAAATACTACTCCTCTATAACCCGTTATAACTCCACACCTACAAACCACCCCAAAACAACTCAATTTAACTAACCCATAGCCAATGACAACCCTATTAATGCCACTACTACTTTTAATTCACAACCTTCAATACTTCACTGTGTGTCAGGCACTGCTTCATGACACCAACCAGTCATGTGGAAAACATAAAATAGCTTGAGGCAAGTCACAAAACCTATCCCATGAGCACACACACAACCCTAGGTCAAAACACCTGTTCCATGAGCATATCACACACACACACACACACACACACACACACACACACACACACAGCTAGTACTAATGCATAACTAACACCCCTATTGACCTTTTTGTCTTCATCTATTTCCTTATACTTTGTGTCACAGTAATTATAAACAGGTTATTTAATTATTGAACAAAATGTTTCTCTTAAAATACTTGGTGTTAAAAGATGCTCTTGTTTCTGTTCATTTAAAAAAACAAAGAACATGTTTGTTCACTTTCTGGATGGGAAGAGTCATCCGCTATTTTATTGGCCTTCTGGAGGGCTCTGCCCAGGTAGAGAGATGACAGATTGTCACGATCGTCGTGAGAAGCGGACCAAAGCGCAGCGTGGTGTGAATGCATCATTTTAATGGATGACGAAAACACACCGTAAACAATAAATGACCACCGACCGTGACGCTATAATACGAACTGTGCTGACACAAGCAACTAACATAGACAATCACCCACAACCCACAATGACAAAACAGGCTACCTAAATATGGTTCCCAATCAGAGACAACGACTAACACCTGCCTCTGATTGAGAACCATATCAGGCCAAACACAGAAACAGACAAACTAGACATACAACATAGAATGCCCACTCAGATCACACCCTGACCAAACAAAACCTATAACATACAAACTATGGTCAGGGCGTGACACAGATGTTGCTGTTGCTGCCCCATGATTTTCCCACTATCTGACTATCTTTCAGAACCTATTTTTCTGTGCAACATTGATATTCCCAAACCAGCAGGTCAAGTAGTAGGACAGAATGCTCTCAATGAATGCTTTATAAAAGAGAACCATGATGGTTAGATCAACATTAGAAAATTACAATTTCCATAGGAAATACAGTCTCTGTTGGCCTTTCTTCAAAATAACGTCAGTACACTGATCCCAGGACAGCTTGTTGTCAGTGACTAGCCCAAGGTATTTGTACTCCTCCACTATTTCAATGGGCTCACATTTGTCAGCGATGGTGTGTGAATAGTCGTGTTCCTTCAAAAGTCAATCACCAAGTCCTTTGTTTTTTTATGTATTTAATTTTAGATGGGATGACTCACACCAAACATTAAAATCATTCAGAGCCGGTCCGTGCTCTGTCTTATCCCTTTCAAGTAGACCGACCAAAGTGTCGTCAGCATATTTGATCAGGTGGCGCCCTGGGAACCGGCTCCGTCAGCTGTCTGTGTACAGTATGAATAGTACTGGTGAAAGAACACTGCCCTGGGGGGTTCCAACTGAAGTAGTGCACACCTCAGAGAGTGTGTTGCCAACTCCTACCTGCTGAGACCTATCATTTAGGAATTTGGTAATCCATCTGAATAGCATAGCATCAAATCTGATGTCTCCTCTCAGTCTGTCTGCGAGAAACCAATGGATTGATTGTGTTAAATGCTGAGGAGAAATCTGTGAACATGATACGCACATGGGTTTCACTGCCCTCCAAATGCACGTACACCAGATGAAAGAGCTAGAGGTTGGCATCCTCTGTTCCTCTCTCTGACCAGCATGCAAATTGGAGGGTGTCAAGAAGGTGTCTGGTGGTGTTGATGATGTATGCCTTAATCTTTTCAAGAGATTTAATCAAGAGAGAGGTAAGAGGTCTGGAGTCATTACTAAGGTCTGTAGTCATTTGATGCAGATGGATGAGAGGTTTTTGAAATAGGTCTAACAATAGATTATGTTATCAGGCCCGGGCTCTTTCATGTTCCAGTGCTTTTGAACACTGGTATGACTTCCTCATTGATGACAAGGGCGCTCTCGGTTGCCATGACATCCTCCTTCACACAGGCAGGGGGAGCGGGGCCGCTCCCCGCTTCAAAGCGGGTGAAGAACTTGTTGAGTTCATTGGCTGTAGAGAGTCACACCCTCTCATCCGGGTGGGATCGATATGTTGCCTCCCTTTGAAGGGGGCATTTGCCATATTCTTAATGCCCATACTTGCAGTCTCCCTGTGACATTATCTGTTGCACCTTATCCTTGTACTGGAGAGTCTCCCTGTGACATTATCTGTTGCACCTTGTCCTTGTACAGGCATCTCACCTTTTTAATCTCTTTCTTCATCTCTCCCTCTGTACCTCTTTTCTTGCGGTGGATTTCCTGAGGCAAACACTTATTTCTTGTTAAGCACCAACAATTAGTTCACTGCTCAATGCAAATGCACAAAGAAAGACTCATCTGGGTCTAAACTTCAAATTCCAAAGTGTCAAGTCAACATAAGTCTGCACAAGGTAATGCTCTTTATTATTTATGCTTCTCTCTTAATATTTGCTATGTTGTGACTATTAAGAAATGTACATTGTTTAAAGGTGACAGACAAAAGTTGTTTAACAGATAAATACATTATAATATTGAATTTCATTTATTTCACTACAAACATATACAGTGAGATGTACATTGTATTCCCAGAGGAGAGCACTTAATGGCATTAAAACATTTAGCTAATTTATATATTTTTCTCATGGTAATTGACATAAATTAAGCTCTGTGAACTCTGTGAAACTGTTAATTGAATTTCAAGTTCACAAGTTAACTTTGGATGAATTTCAGTCATATGAGCTGAAATTTAAAAAAACAATGAATTGAGGGTGATTGCTCTTACAACCAAAAAAACAGTCTTCTAATCAGACCCATGTTCAAATTTGGGGTATTTCAATCACTTTCAAAGACATTTCGAAGAAAGTATTTACTTGAAAATACAAGTAGTTGAATATTGGAATGTATTTGGAAATACACTTGGAAACACATTTTTCTGCATTTGAAAATATTGAAATGTAAAAATACTGAAATACTCTATGCATTTGAACCCACGTTCTGTTTGTTCCCGAAGGTATTTGGAAGAATGTGTTTGGAAACTATATTTGAATATTGTTTTCAGATAGTAGGCTATTTGTAGGAAATGTTAAAAGAGGTAGCGGATTTTGACCACATAATACTCATTCACACAAGATCAGTATTTCAAATATAAATACTCATGTATTTGTACCCAGGTCTGCTCCTGACAATTCCATACATTTCAATGTAATATTTAGTTCCCAAAGTGTCACAGTACTCTATGAGGAACTGACATTTGTTTGAATTTAGATATTACTCATTTGAACTAACCATGAACATGTAAATATAATGGTATAATGTTTAATTCTTTGAATCTGTGCTATTGTCTAAAATGTAGGTTCAGGTCTCTCGCTCTTTCTCTCTCTCTCTATCATATTTTAAACAACTTGTAGAAAATACACTTTATGACACTGTCATAAAGAATTATGACCATTCTGTGTCACTTTACTTGGACTAAGAAAATACACTTTGACACTCAAGAAGCATTATGACCATCATAATCACATAAGTCAGATAGGCCAATCACATACGTGCCCTTATATCAGTCATCTGTCAAAAAGAGGGTGTCTTGTCCTGCTTCTGCTCTTGCATTCATCCCAGTCATCAGAAACAGAGCATTGGGGTAAGTGCATGTCTGACATCATTTTGTGCGCAATTACAATGATAATTTAATATGGTAAATAAAAAAATAAAAAATACTGTTGACACGTAGGCTATGGTGTAATGGAATGGATTGTTTTGCCTTGTGTGGTAGGTTTTGTGGGTTTTGAAACTCGTATGTGTCATAACCACCCATAAAATATCATAATATATGTCACAACAGGTCTAAACATATGTAACAATATTATGAGCATATTATGACAGGTTATGACAGGTTGTCAGCTGCTATGACATGGATATGACCGTGTCATAATGTGTTATGACACTAAGTGTGAAGTAAAGTGTTATATTCATATATTTCCCCTTTCTGTAATACACGATTTCCAGTGTTTTGTTTGTGATATTTGAGTTGATGGTCACTAGCCTCGACGCGGTATGTTATGGATTAAACTCACATCTGTTGATAGTGTTTGATGCCAGACTGGAGATACAAGGACCGAGGACACACTGATTATTATTGTATTGTCTGAACACTGTGATTCTGTAGCAATGTCACTTACTTGTTTGGACTTCCCACTTGCCTCTGGGACTGATGTTTACAGAACAGTTGTCTGCTGATTAGGATATAAGGCCAGTTAGACATTTTCTCTGGTTCTGTGCTGGAAGTATCTCCCTGTTGCAACTTGTAATAAACTGAATAGATTGTTTTATTGCCTTTATTGATGACTTCTGTTCAGTTCACCTGTAAATTCTTCTTACGAGTACCATCCACTTATACTCCTCTACTTTTCTCATCAGCACTTCAATTCCACCACTCAAATGACAGCCCAGTCTTCAAAGACAGTGCTGTCCCTGGACTCTGAGGCGGTGTTCTCACTCAAAGATGGCATCAACTTTAAGAAGAGCCCAGATGATGGCAAGTGCTACATCATTTACAAAGAAAATGGAGAGCTGAAGGCCTGCAAGAACCAATGCAAACACCAAGGAGGCCTGTTCATCAAAGACATAGAGGACTTAGATGGAAGGTAAGTAGACTTAAAGGGGAAGTTCAGGACTTTACAACTAAAGATAGTTGGAGTTAGTAGCGGCTGTTTAGAGAATACCGAACCTTGGATTACAGTTTCTCCTGGCCCATAGACTACTTTCAGGCTGAGGAACCATTTAACATCAAGTGGTAAAATCCTGAACTTCTTCTTTAATACCGAGGCTTAGATAAAACATATCTATTCCATGGGACTGAAAGGTTTTTCTGATGCAGGACGGTCCGATGTACAAAACACTACTGGAAGCTGAACGTCTCAACTATGCAGTATGTGAACCCTCCTGACAGCTTCACACAGGATGAGCTGGGTAAGTTGAGCTGCCATTTTCTCAACCTGAAAGGCTATCGAATGGCATTTTAAGTCTATTTGCCATTTTGGGTCATATGAAACGGTGTGTCTAATCTTTTGTGTTCTCTGACAACTTGTGTATATTTGTACACATTGTGTGATACTGATCATTAAATCAAATGTTATGTCACATGCTTCGTAAACAACAGATGTAGACTAACAGTGAAATGCTTACTTACGGACCTTCCCAACAATGCTGAGAGAAACAAATAATAACACAAGGAATAAATCCACAGAGTAACGATAACTTGACTATAGAACGTTACACGAGGTACCAGTATCGAGTAGATGTGCAGGGGTATGATGTAATTGAGGTAGATATGTTCATATAGGTGAGATAAAGTGACCAGATAACAGGATAGATAATAAACAGTAACAGCAGCGTATGTGATGAGTCAAAAGACTTAGTCCAAAAAGGGTCAATGCAGATAGTTAGCCAACCTGGACTAACTGTTTAGCAGTCTTATGACTAGGAGGTAGACGCTGTTCAGCGTCCCGTGGGTTGAGTGCCCATATGTCTATATATACAGTTGAAGTGTGAGGTTTACATATACTTAGGTTGGAGTCATTAGAACTTGTTTTTCAACCACTCCACAAATTTCTTGTTAACAAACTATAGTTTTGGCAAGTCAATTAGAACATCTACCTTGCGCATGACACATGTAATCTTTCCAACAATTGTTTACAGACAGATTATTTCACTTATAATTCACTGTATCCCAATTTCAGTGGGTAAGAAGTTTACATACACTAACTTGACTGTGCCTTTAAACAGCTTGGAAAATTCCAGAAAATGATGTCATGGCTTTAGAAGCTACTGATAGGCTAATTGACATCATTTGAGTCAATTGGAGGTGCACCTGTGGATGTATTTCAAGGCCTACCTTCAAACTCAGTGCCTTGTTGCTTGACATCATGGGAAAATCAAAAGAAATCAGCCAAGAACTCAAAATGTTTTTTATAGACCTCCACAAGTCTGGTTCATCCTTGGGAGCAATTTCCTAACGCCTGAAGGTACCACGTTCATCTGTACAAATAATAGTACGCAAGTATAAACACCATGGGACCATGCAGCCGTCATACTGCTCAGGAAAATTATCTATATCCACAGTAAAACAAGTCCTATATCAACATAACCTGAAAGGCTGCTCGCCAAGGAAGAAGCCACTGCTCCAAAACTGCCATAAAAAAGCCAGACTACGGTTTGCAACTGCACATGGGGACAAAATATCGTACTTTTTGGAGACATGTCCTCTTGTCTGATGAAACAAAAATAGAACTGTATGGCCATAATGACCATCGTTATGTTTGGAGGAAAAAGGGGGAGGCTTGCAAGCCGAAGAACACCATCCCAACCGTGACGCACGGGTGGCAGCATCAAGTTGTGTGGGTGTGTTGCTGCAGGAGAGACTGGTGCACTTCACAAATAGATGGCATCATGAGGGAGGACAATTATGTGGATATATTGAAGCTACATCTCAAGACATCAGTCAGGAAGTTAAAGCATGGTCGCAAATGGGTCTTGCAAATGGACAGTGACCCCAAGCATACTTCCAAAGTTGTGGCAAAATGGCTTAAGGACAAAGTCAAGTTATTTGAGTGGCCCTCACAAAGCCCTGACCTCAATCCTATAGAAAATGTGTGGACAGAACTGAAAATGCGTGTGCGAGCAAGGAGGCCTACAAACCTGACTCAGTTACACCAACTGTGTCAGGAGAAATGGGACAATTCACCCAACTTATTGTGGGAAGCTTGTGGAAGGCTATCCCGACACGTTTGACCCAAGTTAAACCATTTAAAGGCAATGCTACAAAATACTAATTGAGTGTATTATCTCGATCGTCGTTCTAATCATACTCAGACCAAAGCGCAGCGTGGAATCGGTTCGACATCTTTTAATTATCAGAGAACCGAACAAAAAAACAATGAAGAATAAACGACACGTGAAGCTCAAGCAGTGCTCACAGGCAACTACACAGAAACAAGATCCCACAAAACACAGTGGGGAAATGGCTGCCTAAATATGATCCCCAATCAGAGACAACGATAAACAGCTGCCTCTGATTGGGAACCATACCAGGCCAACATGGTAGAAATAAACGACCTAGATTACCCACCCTAGTCACACCCCGACCTAACCAACATAGAGAATAAAAAGGCTCTCTATGGTCAGGGTGTGACAGTGTATGTAAACCTCTGACCCACTGGGAATGTGATGAAAGAAATAAAAGCCAAAATAAATAATTCTCTCTACTATTATTCTGACATTTCACATTCTTAAAATAAAGTGGTGATCCTAACTGACCTAAAACAGAGAATATTTACTAGGATTAAATGGAATTGTGAAAAACTGAGTTTAAATGTATTTGGCTAAAGTGTATGTAAACTTCCGACTTCAACTTAAGATAATCAAATAAAAGTAATTCATTAGATTATTAATCGGAAGAGTTTTGACTTTGGCTTGATTTTGCTAACGCAGACGTCGTGATGACAGACGAGGGTGGTCTTCAGCTCGTGGAGGTGATCGTCTGGGACCCCTGGTTGGCAGACCCCCAGGATCCACAGGAACTGCAGGAGGGAGAGGTGACTGTGAGTACAGCTCGTCACACACACCCACGGCTGGACAGATCTGAGGCCTTTCCCAGTGGGCAAAACTGGTTGCAATTACATTATGACATCTTACATGACGTCATGGTCAGGATGTATACTGGTTGTATAAAGACGTTTTGTTAAGGTCAGAAAAACATGTCTTGATCTGGTTGTGATCTTGGTCTCGTCATGAAAAAGATGTCTTCACCAGGCTGGTTGAAACTAATGTGGAACACATTACCATGTTGTTTAGTCACAAATTTGTGACAAGAACACAAACACTAGCTATGATCCAAGGCTAGTTAGTAATTACCCGGAGTGAATCAAATATGAGCCTTAAAATGATAACCGAGAGTTGTGTGTCTACACAATCTTCTACTCATCTTTGATCTCATCACCACTTTTATAATGTGAAATCTGAGGGTGTGTTCTCACCTGAAAGGCTGCAGTGCCAAACTTAAGCCTGGGACACATAAGGGAGATGGGCAAAGGTTGAAAGATATCACCAACCGCCATCCAAGATTCTAGATTACGTATCGGGATAGATCTCCGATCACAGCCGTGCCCAACAACAGTGCAGGACACATTGCTGGGACTCTGAGTGACAGTTGGTCACAGATGACTTTTTGACCATCTCCCCTGTGTTCATTTAAATTCCAGAGACACAGAAACGACAGTCCCAACACCGACACCTCTGAGATTTTCCCCATATGGCCGACAGGCTATTTATATCAATGTGATTGATGGTCAACAGCGCCGCACGCAAATCTAAAAAGATAGCACGTCGGGCGACAAGATTCTCCGCTCCAAACTCAACCTTCATGTTCCTCCAGGTGACCTACCTCACCCATGCATGCATGGAGCTCCAGCTAGGGGGGAAGAAGATGATATTCGACCCCTGGCTGACGGGTCCGGCCTTCGCCAGGGGCTGGTGGCTGCTCCATGAGCCCCCTGCTGACTCCATGGAAAGGCTGTGCATGGCCGACCTCATCTACATCAGCCACATGCACTCCGACCACCTCAGGTATTCAGAGATGGTACCTGTATGGAATGTGGTACAGGTATGTAGAGATGGTACCTGTACGTAGTATGGTACAGGCATGTAGAGATGGTACCAGTATGGTACAGGCATGTAGAGATGGTACCTGTATGGTACAGGCATGCAGAGATGGTACCTGTATGGTACAGGCATGTAGAGATGGTACCTGTATGGTACAGGCATGTAGAGATGGTACCTGTATGGTACAGGCATGTAGAGATGGTACCTGTATGGAGTATGGTACAGGCATGTAGAGATGGTATCTGTATGGAGTATGGTACAGGCATGTAGAGATGGTACCTGTATGGAGTATGGTACAGGTATGTAGAGATGTTACCTATATGGAGTATGGTACAGGCATGTAGAGATGGTACCTGTATGGAGTATGGTACAGGCATGTAGAGATGGTATCTGTATGGAGTATGGTACAGGCATGTAGAGATGGTACCTGTATGGAGTATGGTACAGGCATGTAGAGATGGTACCTGTATGGCAGAATGAAATGGATTGATATGGGAGGATGGGCTCAGTGAAACTGGAAGGGAATGGACTGAACGTATCAAACACATACTATTCCAAACATTATAATGAGCCCGTCCTCTGCAATCTCCACCCACCAGCCACGACTGATTTCAATGTATTTATCATTTTGGCCCCACTTTAACGAAGTATAAAGGCATTTTATAGCATGCATGAAGTTTCTGAAGCACTACGCAAAAGCTTCACAGATAATCTATAAGCGTGTGTCATATTCTATAAATGGTGTATAAAGGGTGGTGTATAAATGGTGTATAAACTATGTATGTTTGAGTATGAGATAAATGCTTCACATATCATCTATGTAAGCTATATTGAGCCTTTATAAGTTGTACTTAGTTTAAAGTGGGACCCTAATTTCAATTACGGAAGTAAGCAGAAATGTTGATTCCAATTTTCCTTATGAGGATGAGCACACAGAAGGCAGGACGTTTTAAGATGATTCCTGAAAAATGTATTTTCAGCTACCCAACCTTAAAATCCCTCTCTGCGACGAGACCCGATGTTCCTATTTATGTTGGCGACACATCAAGGCCAGTGTTCTGGTAAGGGTTATCTATATACAGTTGAACTCTGAAGTTTACATGCACTTAGGTTGGAGTCATTAAAACTTGTTTTTCAACCACCCCACAAATATCTTGTTAACAAACTATAGTTTTGGCACATCGGGTAGGACATCTACTTCGTGCATGACAGAAGTAATTTTTCCAACAATTGTTTACAGACAGATTATTTCACGTATAAATCACTAACTGCACATTGGGACAAAGGTAGTACTTTTTGGTGAAATGTCCTCTGATCTGATGGAACAAAAATAGAACTGTTTGGCCATAATGACCATTTGTTATTTTTGGAGGAAAAAGGTGGAGGCTTGCAAGCTGAAGAGCACCATCCCAACCGTGATGAATGGGGGTGGCAGCAGCATGTTGTGGGGGGGAAGAGGGTACTTTGCTGCAGGAGGGACTGGTGCACTTTACAAAATAGATGGCATCATGAGAGGGGAACTTATTTTGAAGCGGCATCTCAAGACATCAGTCAGGATGTTAAAGCTTGGTCGCAAATCGGTCTTCCAAATGGACAATGACCCCAAGCATACTTCCAATGTTGTGGCAAAATGGCTTAAGGACAACAAAGTCAAGGTATTGGAGTGGCCATCACAAAGCCCTGACCTCAATCCTATAGGAAATGTGAGGGCAGAACTGAAAAAGCGTGTGCGAGCAAGGAGGCCTACAAACCTGACTCAGTTACACCATCTCTGTCAGGAGGATTGGACCAAAATTCACCCAACTTATTGTGGGAAGCTTGTGGAAGGCTACCTGAAATGTTTGACCCTGTCACACCCTGACCATAGAGAGCCATCGGGGTTCTCTATGGTGTAATAGGTCACAGCATGACTAGGGGGGTTTTCTAGTTATTATAGTTCTATGTTGGTGTGTGAGTATGGTTCCCAATTGGAGGCAGCTGAATATCATTGCCTCTAATTGGGGATCATACTTAGTGTGTCCCTTTTCCCACCTGCGTTGGGGGATATTGTTTTGTGTTTGAGTGCCATTGTGAGCTACACATTTCACGTTCGTTTTATCTTTGTTTTTTTTTGGAAGTTTCACTATTAATAAAATGTGGAACTCTACTCACGCTGCGCCTTGGTCCACTTATTTAGACAACGATCGTGACAGACCCAAGTTATTAAACAATTTGAAGGCAGTGCTACCAAATACACTCAATTAGTATGTAAACTTCTGACCCACTGGGAATGTGACGAAAGAAATAAAAGCTGAAATAAATCATTCTCTCTACTATTATTCTGACATTTCACATTATTAAAATAAAGTGGTGATCCTAACTGACCTAAGACAGGGAATTTTTACTGGGATTAAATGTCAGGAATTGTGGAAAAACTGAGTTTAAATGTATTTGGCTAAGGTGTATGTAAACTTCCAACTTCAACTGTATATGTCAATCATTAACATGGTTTTACAACCATAAAACAAATGAGTGTCACCTTTATGGGTTTATGCTGTCCTCATTTGAATCATGTTACAGGATGCTGGAGAAAAGGCAGGTGCAGCTGACAAATATCAACGTCGTTCCCTTTGGCATTTGGCAAAACGTAAGCATAAACAGCTCACTTTGCATGAACAGTTTATACGATAAAGGAACCTCTGTCAAAAGGCTCTTCTTTAATGCCCTTCTCCTGTTGTCTCCGTCAGATTGATGAGCACCTCAGATTCATGATTCTGAAGGATGAAGTGCACCCTGAATTGGACACCTGTATCATTGTTGAATATAAAGGTAGTCATCATGTCCTTTGTAAGAGCACGTGGTGCTAGCTTCTCCAGAGCCCTGGGTTCAATTCCTGCAGTCACAGGAAGTCACTTTTCATAAAAGGGTCTGCTAAGTGGTATATACACCGAGTGTACGAAACATTAGGAACACCTTCCTAATATTGAATTGCACCCCCCTTTGCCATCAGAACAACCTCAATTGGACTCTATTGGCATGGACTCTACAAGGTATTGAAAGTGTTCCACAGGGATGCTGGCCCATGTTGACTCCAAAGCTTCCCACAGTTGTGTCAAGTTATATGGATTTCTTTTGGGTGGTGAACCATTCTTGATACACACGGGAAACTGTTGAACATGAAAAACCCAGCAGGGCTGCAGTTCTTGACACACTCAAACCGGTGTGCCTGGTACCTACTACCATACCCCCTTCAAAGGAACTGAAATATTTTGTCTTGCCCATTTACCCTCTGAATGACACGCATACACAACCCATGTCTCAAGGGTTAAACATCCTTCTTTAACCTGTCTCCTCCCCTTCATCTACACTGATTGGAGTGGATTTAAATAAGTGATCATACCCTTCACCTGGATTCACCTGGTTAGTCTATTTCACAGAAAGAGCATGTGTTCCTAATGTTTTGTCCAGTCAGTGTACAAGTGCAGATCACACATTCTGACTTTCATCCCACTTTATCTACCAACAGATTATACATCCATATAAAGATGGGCTCCATCAGGATAATTAAGACTAATTATTGTATTGAACATGCACATCCTGTCTGATTCAGGTCCTTGTCAGTTCAGTAGTAAAAGTATATGTCAGCGCCACCTGGTAGAAATACGATGCACCTTAAAGCCTTATCTCAACCTTATCTCATTTGACGGGTGCATCTGATTCTGGTTCTCCCACCCAGGTCATATGATCCTCAACACGGTGGACTGCACCAGGCCAAACTACGGCCGACTGCCCCACAATGTAGACCTGATGATGAGCGACTTTGCTGGAGGGGCGTCTGGCTTCCCCATGACCTTCAGTGGAGGAAAATACACAGGTGAGGTGGACAGGTATACAGCATCCAAATGTATAGCCGGACAAATAACAACAGAGAAATGAATTGCTCCCTTGGGTTTTCCTGGCTATTGACTGCAGATGGAGTGAATGTCAATTGTATTTCCTCTCTCCTTATCTCCTCCTCAAAGCACATCGGAACAGATATGAGGTTACTTCCCTCGGATGTTCTCCTCCAATGCATTTTGAGGAGGAGGCAAGGGGAGAGGAAGCGAGGAATCAAGGAAACACAACTGAGATTCACTCATTGACTAGTGTCGATTTCACCCTGCAGAGAGCTGGAAAGCTGATTTCATCAAGAATGAAAGGAAGAAGCTCATGAACTACAAGACCCAGCTGGTAAAATCCTTGCAGCCCAAGATCTACTGCCCGTTTGCCGGTTACTTTGTCGAAGCACATCCCTCAGACAGGTATTACAAAACGTTTACTCTTTTGTGTACAAATTCCGTTCTAGGTTGAGGTTAGGTTTTGACCCCTCTTATTGCTTCAATTGCAGTCACTCAATATAACTTGCATCCCAATTTGACATTGACAACTGACATAAGTTAACTGACAGGTACATTAAGGAAACTAACACGAAAAACAAAGCGGAGGAGCTCAATGCCCTGATCAAGAAGAGCGCTCCAGGCATAACAACATGGACACCCAAGCCAGGCGCTGTGCTCGATCTGGCACTGGCTCTGATGAGCCCCAGCCGGTAGGATTGCTCATCAATCAGCAAATCGTGTGTGTGTCCATGTCTGTCATATCAGTCCATACTCCATAGAAATGCCAACAATCATCAATAATCACAAATCACATTTTAGTGTTTGATGTTTCCCTCTGTTGTCAATACCATTATTACCTCAACTTCCCTACATTGTTAACCTCTATTACATCACTTCCCTACATTGTCTACCATTATTACATCACTTTCCTACATTATCTACCATTATTGCATCACTTCCTTACATTGTCAACCATTTTTACCTCACTTCCCTACATTGTCTGCCATTATTATCTCACTTCCCTACATTGTCTACCATTATGTTCTCTTTCTACATTATGTTTTTTCCTACATCATTGAATTCCTTTTTAATGTTGTAACCCAGGTAAAATGCACTGTAAATCATGTATGATTTGACTATAACCACAGGAAAGCCATCACCGACCCTCCATCCGGGACAAACATCTATAAGGACAGTTGGGACTTTGATTTGTACGTGGATGAACTGAACAGGGCCATCACCGCTGAGATATTTAAACATAAAAGCTGGATCCAATTTTATTACATCTGGGCAGGGTTTAAAAACTACAATCTAGTTGTCCGGGTAAATATTGCAGTCCATATAAAAGTCCTCACAGCTCTTAGTGCTCTACTGCACATCTACAAGCTGACTCCTGGGGTGGATTCATTAGTCGCAGACTGTTGCAAAACGTTTTTTCAACAGAAACCGATTACTGTTTACTCTTGGAACCAAACGGAAGCCTGAATTTGTCCAATAGAAACTTGTTTTCATTGCAAAATGTTTTTCGTTTGGATTAAACTTTTTTTGCAACAGTCTGCAATTTAGGAATTACACTCCTGGTTACTCCTGACTCGCATTCAGTAGGCAGTAAAACATGCAAGGAAAATTGTAAATATTATTGGACAATCTCAATTTTAAAACGTTTCTAGGTTTTGTACCAACTGAACGCGACCCCTTCCATTCACTTCCTCTCTCTGTAGATTTCTGGAATGTTTAAAACATGTACGGACGCTCTCACGGACACAGACTAAGCCTATTCCTGAATTTAAAAAAATGAAAAGCTCAATGGAGAATCTCTATCGAATTTTTGGGGGGTTCCAGGACTAGGCTTAATTTATGTCCAGGAAACTGCCCTTGGAACAGCTGATTTTGTCTGCTTGGATTGCCAGATGGGCAGGCTTGACACTTTAGGGACTATGACCCTTGGTTCCATTGTGCCAGGCATGTTCAATCAATTTGAAAAATAAAAATACATTTTTAACCCAAATCTAGTGGGTTTGAGGGTCGAACTTAGAACAAAGATTTTCCAATTCTTCTCATTCTTTTGCTACTTTTAAGATTCTGGTAATTCTTTAGATCTGTGTATTGATTCCGATTATTCTGGTTATTCATATTCTTATCTGATATTTATCATAACTGCAGGTCAGTGAATAACGCAAATTGTTTGAATTCCAACTAAACATAGCCTAACTGTTTGTAATATGTATTTAAGGTCATAGAGACAGATGAGGACTTCATTCCGATAGCCAATGGCTACAACTATCTGGTGGACTTCATGGATCTGTCCTTCCCTACTCAGAGGCCCACTAGAGAGCACCCTTATGAGGAGGTGAGCATGGCTACAACACCTGCTCACCTATATACAATTAAGTACACTGCACTCAACTTGAGAAGAATCAAAACAATCATTGTGGAGCAGGAACATAGCATGTTACAAATCTGTCATAAGGGTGGCAGGTAGCCTAACAGTTAAGAGCACTGGGCCAGTTACCGAAAGGTTGCTGGTTCAAATCCCTGAGCTTACTATGTGAAAAATATTTTGATGTTCCCTTGAGCAAGGCACTTACAGTGCATTCGGAAAGTATTCAGACCCCTTTACTTTTCCACATTTTGTTATATTACAGCCTTATTCTAAAATGGATTAAATAAAATAAATCCTCATCAGTCTACACAATACCCCATTTTGACAAAGCGAAAAAAGGTTTTAGAATTATTTTAGCAAATGTCAAGAAATTATAAAATACCTTTTTTACATAAATATTCAGACCATTTGCTATGAGACTCGAAATTGAGCTCAGGTGCATCATCCTGTTTCCATTCATCATCCTTGAGATGTTTCTCCAACTTGACTGGAGTCCACCGGTTGTAAATTCAATTGATTGGACATGATTTGGAAAGTCACAGACCTGTCTATATAAGGTCCCACAGTTGACAGTACATGTCAAACCAAAACCAAGCCATGAGGTCGAAGGAATTGCCCATAGAGCTCCGAGACAGGATTTTGTCAAGGTACAGATCTGGAGAAGGGTACCAAAAATGATCTGCACCATTGAAGTTCTCCTAGAACACAGTGGCCTCCCTCATTCTTAAATGGAAGACATTTGGAACCACCTAGACTCTTCCTAGAGCTGGCCGGTGGGCTAAACTGAGGATTTGGGGGAGAAGGGCCTTGGTCAGGGAGGTGACCAAGAACCCGATGGTCACTCTGACAGAACTCCAGAGTTCCTCTGTGGAGATGGTTGTCCTTCTGGAAGGTTCTCCCATCTCGGCAGCACTCCACAAATCAGGCCTTTATTGTAAAGTGGCCAGACAGAAGCCACTCCTCAGTAAAACGCACATGCCAAAAGGCACCTAAAGGACAAACAGGATTCTCTGGTCTGATGAAACCAAGATTGAACTCTTTGGCCTGAATGCCAAGCGTCACATCTGGAGAGAACCTGGCTTTGGGACAAGTCTGAATGTCCTTGAGTGGCCCAGCCAGAGCCCGGATTTGAACACGATCTCTGGAGAGACCTGAAAACAGCTGTGCAGCTTCGCTCCCCTTCCAACCTGACATAGCTTGAGAGGATCTGCAGAGAAGAATGGGAGAAACCCCCCCCCCCCAAATACAGGTGTGCCAAGCTTGTAGTATCATGTCCAAGAAGACTCAAGGCTGTAATCGCTGCCAAAGGTGTTTCAATAAAGTAAAGGGTCTGAATACTTATGTAAATGTGATATATATAATTTTCAAATGCAATACATTTACAAAAATTTCTAAAGCTGTTTTTGCTTTGTCATTATGGGGTATTGTGTGTAGATGAGTTTAAAAAAAAATCAATATTAGAATAAAGCTGTAACGTAACAAAATGTGGAAAATGTCAATGGGTTTGAATACTTTCCAATTTTTAAATAAGAATAAACTTTTCCCTTTATTCATGTCATTCTCATGAGGTGAACGCTGTTCAGACACAAAGAGATGGCAGGCTGCTATGCCTAACTTCAGGGGTTTGAATGTGTTGTTGTTGGCAGATGCAAATCTGATGCAAAGCTGTTTTCAGTTTAAGATAATTGTTTGCTGGATTAAATGCAGTGCTTGATAAGTACAGTGCCTTCAGTATTGGTTTGGGGATGCTTTGCTGGCTCAGGACCTGGACAACTTGCCTTAATAGAAGGAACCATGAATTCTGCTCTTTATCAGAGAATTCTACAGTAGAAAGTCAGGACATCCGTCTGTGAGCTGTAGTTGAAGTGCAGCTGGGTCATACAGCAAGACAATGATACAAAACACACAATCAAGTCTACATGAAAATGGCTAAAAAGCAACAAATTTGAAGTTTTGGAATGGCCTAGTCAAAGTCCAGACCTAATCCCAATTGAAATGTTGCAGCAGGACTTGAAACGAGCAGTTCATGCTTGAAAACCCACGTTTCTGAGTTAACTTCTCTAGGATAGGGGGGCAGCATTTGGAATTTTGGATGAAAAGCATGCCCAAATTCAACTGCCTGCTACTCATCCCCAGAAGATAAGATATGCATATCATTAGATGTGGATAGAAAACTCTGAAGTTTCTAAAACTGTTTGAATCATGTCTGTGAGTATAACAGAACTTATGTAGCAGGCGAAACCCCAAGGACAAACCATTCAGATTTTCTTATTTTTTGAGGTCAATCTTCTCAATGAGGTTTCATTGCAACTTATTATGTGACTTGTTAAGCACATTTTTACTCCTGAACTTATTTAGGCTTTCCATAACAAAGGGGTTGAATACTTGACTCAAGACATTTCAGATGTCCATTTTTTTTTATTATAATTTGTAAACATTTCTAAAAACATAATTCCACGTTGACATTATGGGGTATTGTGTGTATATCAGTGACACAAAAGCTAAATGTAATCCATTTGTAATTCAGGCTGTAACAACAAAATGTGGAAAAGTCCAGGGGTGTGAATACTTTCTGAAGGCACTTTACACTGCACTCCATTTATGAGAAGGATCAATACAACAAAAAACTGCTTCTAGGGGTCAAACATTACGGGGCAGAAACATACCATGTTACAAATCTGTCTTCCGGAGAGGAAGAATAACATTTCCCTGGACTCATGTCTTTCTCATAAGAGGTGAATGCTGTACGAGACACAGACACACAGAGATGGCAGGCTACTATGCATAATTTCAAATGTGTTGTAGGTGGCAGATGCAAAGCTGTTTTCAGTTGAAGATCATTGTTGCTGGCTCAGTTCTCACTCAAGTGTAAGGCAGGATTACCGAACAGGCACGCAGGGCAAAATGTGTAGAATAGCATGAGATGAGCTATAAAACGGCACATTTATCTTTGCCCCATGGCAAAATGTGTAGAATAGCAGGAAATTAGATTTAACATGGCAAAACAAACTATAAAACAGCACATTTTTCTCTTTGCTCCATGGAGAAAAGTGTAGAATTTCAGGAAGTTAGTTGGTGGTAAATGTGGCAGCCTTGCCCTGCTTAAATGCCAACATGCTTTTAAACAAACCGCCATTTATCTCCAAGTCGATCGTTTGTTTTCCATTTCATGTAACTTGATTGGACTGAGAGATAGACGGTGTACTACTTTCTCTTCTGTAAAGATCAAGAACAGGATCGGAGTCATGAGGCACGTGGTGAAGAATGGCCTTCTTTGGGACGACCTGTATATCGGCTTCCAGAACCGTCTGAGCAGAGAGCCAGACGTCTACCACCACCGGTAAGCCCTCGTCTCCTCACCTTCCCTCCTTTGCTTCCTTCCTCCCTTACCAGACCCAGGCATCTACCACTACCAGTCTATTGCATTGCTGTATACTAGAGCAACGATTCTTAACTGGTGTGTCGGGACCCTAATATTGTACCTGTCTTGGTTATTTGTCCAGGTTCTGGAACCACTTCCAGACAGAGTTGCCAGTCACTGGGCCGGACTGGGACTTGTTCCTGCAGCAGGTGCCATCATACCAGAGGTCTGCTGAACCCCAGGGAATCCAAACAGAAAGTGTCTCTGCTTCTACATTGTCTTAGAAAAAGCAGACTGTACTGTCTCACGAGAACCAAGCTTTGTGCCTGTATCTATTAATGAATAGTAATGAATAAGAAGAGCTGCTCTCCCTGTCACTGTAGGCACCACCAACCTCCCTGTGCAACTGAAACAGGGACGTGGCTGGCAAGATTTAATTTCTAAATTGGTTCAAATAATAGCTTCATTTAGGGTTCATTTTCTAATTCGTTTTTTCATGTAATGGTGAAATCAATTAACATAGCGTCTATTGTTGCTTGGCAGGTCTGTATGTAGGGGACTAGTAACAAAAAGTAGGAAAATATATGCACTCACTACTATGTCCCTCTGGTAAGAGCATCTGCTAAATGACTAACATGTGAATATGAATAAACCTTGTATCATTGATTATTATGTGTATTATTGATTATATGATTTTGGACGTGTGCTGACAATGCATTTGTTACTCGTCCAATATCTATTCATTGAACATAACTTAGTTTTTATTTTTTCATAACAAAAATAAAAATAGGTTAGGGTTAAGTTAATGTTAGGGTTAATGTTAGGGTTAAGGGTTTGGTTAAGGTAAAGCCAGTTTTAGATTTTGGCTAGTAAGGCTGTGAATAGGATGCTGGTCAGAGAAATCAGCTTAGTCATTTATGAATGTACAGATATAAATCTATTGTATTAAGCTGCTGTACACTGTGGCTCAACTAGAATTTGTCAACTTAAAATGTTATGAACTGTTGTGTGATTTCAATGTACCTGACAACCAATGAAGTTCCTCTGGGAGAAATCTAGTTATTCTAAGTTATGAGTAGGGCCCGATACATGGAATATATAGCTTCTCAGAAGTAACTCAATCCTCTAGAAATGATTTTAAAAAACAAAAATACTTTATCTGTTGCATTGATTGACAGACATGTAAGATACTGTGACAAAGCTACCCAGAGTTACTGTCTGCCTGAAGAGTGATGAGAAGTTCACAGAACTGACTCAATAGAAGTTCAGAAAACCACAGCCTTGTTGAAGTCACGCACACACACACTCCAGTAGATTCAAACAGAACTGCTGAATTCTCTCGTTCACACACATGAATAAGGGAAGTTAAGCTAAGCACAATACCACACTTTTTCCTAGCCTTACAGGATCCTAGAGAGACAGTAACTCTCTCTAGCTATCGCTCTAGATAAGTCTCTCCCTGTATCTTCCTCTCTGTCTCTCACTTTTCAACAATGACATGAAATGACCCTAATCTCCTTTATGAGTTGGATGCCACCATCACCAAGGCTTTCCCACTGTCCACAGACGTCAATTCAACGTCTAGTTTTGATTTACATTTGTTTGAGTTGTCAACTGTCAATTCAACGCGAAATCAACAAATGTCACCATTTCATTGGATTTAGGTTAAAAGTTGGGTGGGAAAAAGATGAAATGTGCTTATGTTGACTTCTTGCAAATCCTATCAGTTTTTCAGGTTGATTCAACGACATCACATGGATTTCTTTCCGGTTTAAATGACGTGGAAACAACGTTTATTCAAACATTTTCTGCCTAGTAGGTTACCTCCATCTTTTGCCAGTTTATTACACTACTACATGGACTCACTAGTACACAGAATTTCACATCGACTTCCTTCCTCCTCACCATCCAGCAGTAAAATATGCAGACGTCTCAGTTCCTGTTTGAAACAAGCTGCTTTACCGAGAAAGGAGATGTGATGTGAGACGTTTGTGACCTGTCTTGGTTCAATCCTCTGTACCTGAAGCATGGGGCAGCTACTGCTGCAAGGATTGCTGTGGGCTGTGATTTTCCTGGGCTCATCTGTCCCTAATATCGAGTCCTCAGAGTACAACCCATTTCCTGGCATCACCGATAAGAAGTTCATCAACGACTGCGTGAGGATACACAACGCCAACCGATCCTCTGTGAATCCACCGGCCAGAAATATGCTCTACATGGTAAGCAGTAAGGCGATGAGACGGGGCGGCAGGGTAGCCTACTGGTTAGAGCGTTGGACTAGTAACCGGAACTGACAAGGTACAAATCTGTCGCTCTGCCCCTGAACAGGCAGTTAACCCACTGTTCCTAGGCCGTCATAGAAAATAAGAATTTGTTCTTAACTGACTTGCCTAGTTAAATAAAGGTTTAAAAAATGAGAGCATGCAACACTGTATTCCCAAGTCAAAACTCAGTAATACCATAATATAGCTAATACTGCTTCCATGTAAATGATTCAGAATTGGATTTGCTTTTGCAGTTGGAAAAGTGACAATTACGAATATGCAATACGTGAATAGTGCTTAAACGCTTCCTAAAGCAACAACAATGCATATAAACATTGCCTTGTGAGTAAGCTATAGTTGAATAAGACAGGGCTCTACACTGTCCTTTTTTACAAGAACGTGTAACGCCTAAGTTGAAAACTGTAGGCGCACACAAAGAAATGTAGGAGCACAATGAAACATTTGAGGTAAAGTAATAAAGCTAGAATCCTACATTTTCCAGGTCAAAGACAAAATATGTAGCCGCATAGGCAAGTTAATGGTCGCACTGTAGAGCCCTGTAAAACAATGTTAGAATGAAATGAGGACAAGCCAATCAGATCCATAGAGGCGTGTAATCAGTTTCATATCACAGATACTGTCATTTTTTTAGACACTCACTAATTTGGTTGTATTTTTTTCCTTCAAGACGTGGGATGAGGGCTTGGCCATCACTGCAAGGGCCTGGGCAAGACACTGTGATTTCCAGCACAACATCTACCTGAAAGAGGTCAGACGAGTCCACCCTGTCTTCTCCTCTGTGGGAGAGAACATCTGGGCAGGATACCCGCCCTCCACGTTCTCCGTCATGCGGGCCATGGATTTATGGGTCAAAGAAGTGAACGATTACTCATACCAAAGCAATGCGTGTAGACCAGGGAAAATGTGTGGCCACTACACACAGGTACGTGTCCTCTACTGAATAAAACAGCATCACTGCTAAAAACCATCAAAACGACAAAATGCAGTTTTAGCGTTGGGCCAATAACCAAAAGGTTGCTTGTTCAAATCCCCGAGCCAACTAGGTGAAACATTTACCGATCTGTCCTTGAGCACGGCACTTAACCCTAATTGCACCAGGGGCACCGTCAATAACAGCTGATCCCTGGCCTTGACCACACTCTCTGAAGCTGTCTCAGGGAGCATGGGATATGCAAAAAACACCTGTTTCACAACACACAGGTTGCACACTTGCACATGTGTGAAACAGAACAAATATAAGCACCCACTATTTGACCTATTGTAAAAACATTGCTATAAAAGGGGAAACTCAATATTTCATCATCTTTGCCGACTGTATGCTTGCTTGCATTCCCAGGTTGTTTGGGCGACGAGCTACAAGGTTGGTTGCGCCGTCCAAATATGCCCAAATGGCGTCGACAGGACTTCGTTTTCTGATAAAGAGGGAGCCATATTTGTTTGTAACTATGCCGAAGCGTAAGTCAGACTGAATCACACATTACATTCACAAAGGCAGACTGAATACACATATTACAATCACAAAGGCAGACTGAATACACATATTACAATCACAAAGGCAGACTGAATACACATATTACATTCACAAAGGCAGACTGAATACACACATTACATTCACAAAGGCAGACTGAATACACATATTACAATCACAAAGGCAGACTGAATACACATATTACATTCACAAAGGCAGACTGAATACACATATTACAATCACAAAGGCAGACTGAATACACATATTACAATCACAAAGGCAGACTGAATACACATATTACAATCACAAAGGCAGACTGAATACACACATTACATTCACAAAGCGTAAGGCAGACTGAATACACATATTACAATCACAAAGGCAGACTGAATACACACATTACATTCACAAAGGCAGACTGAATACACATATTACATTCACAAAGCGTAAGGCAGACTGAATACACATATTACATTCACAAAGCGTAAGGCAGACTGAATACACATAGTACATTCACAAAGCGTAAGGCAGACTGAATACACATAGTACATTCACAAAGGCAGACTGAATACACATATTACATTCACAAAGCGTAAGGCAGACTGAATCACATATTACATTCACAAAGCGTAAGGCAGACTGAATACACATATTACATTCACAAAGGCAGACTGAATCACATATTACATTCACAAAGCATAAGGCAGACTGAATACACATTACATTCACAAAGCGTAAGGCAGACTGAATACACATATTACATTCACAAAGCATAAGGCAGACTGAATACACATTACATTCACAAAGCATAAGGCAGACTGAATATACATATTACATTCACAAAGGCAGACTGAATCACATATTACATTCACAAAGCGTAAGGCAGACTGAATACACACATTACATTCACAAAGCATAAGGCAGACTGAATACACATATTACATTCACAAAGCGTAAGGCAGACTGAATACACATATTACATTCACAAAGCATAAGGCAGACTGAATACACATATTACATTCACAAAGGCAGACTGAATACACATAGTACATTCACAAAGGCAGACTGAATACACATATTACATTCACAAAGGCAGACTGAATACACATAGTACATTCACAAAGGCAGACTGAATACACATATTACATTCACAAAGGCAGACTGAATACACATTACATTCACAAAGCATAAGGCAGACTGAATCACATATTACATTCACAAAGCATAAGGCAGACTGAATACACATATTACATTCACAAAGCGTAAGGCAGACTGAATACACACATTACATTCACAAAGGCAGACTGAATACACATATTACATTCACAAAGCGTAAGGCAGACTGAATACACACATTACATTCACAAAGCATAAGGCAGACTGAATATACATATTACATTCACAAAGGCAGACTGAATCACATATTACATTCACAAAGTCAGACTGAATACACATATTACATTCACAAAGCGTAAGGCAGACTGAATACACATATTACATTCACAAAGGCAGACTGAATACACATATTACATTCACAAAGCGTAAGGCAGACTGAATACACACATTACATTCACAAAGCATAAGGCAGACTGAATACACATATTACATTCACAAAGCGTAAGGCAGACTGAATACACACATTACATTCAAAAAGGCAGACTGAATACACATATTACATTCACAAAGGCAGACTGAATACACATATTACATTCACAAAGCGTAAGGCAGACTGAATACACATATTACATTCACAAAGCGTAAGGCAGACTGAATACACACATTACATTCACAAAGCATAAGGCAGACTGAATACACATTACATTCACAAAGGCAGACTGAATACACATATTACATTCACAAAGCGTAAGGCAGACTGAATACACATATTACATTCACAAAGCATAAGGCAGACTGAATACACATTACATTCACAAAGCATAAGGCAGACTGAATATACATATTACATTCACAAAGCGTAAGGCAGACTGAATACACATATTACATTCACAAAGGCAGACTGAATCACATATTACATTCACAAAGCGTAAGGCAGACTGAATACACATATTACATTCACAAAGGCAGACTGAATACACATATTACATTCACAAAGCATAAGGCAGACTGAATCACATATTACATTCACAAAGCATAAGGCAGACTGAATACACATAGTACATTCACAAAGCGTAAGTCAGACTGAATACACATATTACATTCACAAAGGCAGACTGAATACACATATTACATTCACAAAGCGTAAGGCAGACTGAATACACATATTACATTCACAAAGCGTAAGGCAGACTGAATACACATTACATTCACAAAGCGTAAGGCAGACTGAATACACATATTACATTCACAAAGGCAGACTGAATCACATATTACATTCACAAAGCGTAAGGCAGACTGAATACACATATTACATTCACAAAGCATAAGGCAGACTGAATACACATATTACATTCACAAAGGCAGACTGAATCACATATTACATTCACAAAGCATAAGGCAGACTGAATACACATAGTACATTCACAAAGCGTAAGGCAGACTGAATACACATATTACATTCACAAAGCGTAAGGCAGACTGAATACACATATTACATTCACAAAGCGTAAGGCAGACTGAATACACATATTACATTCACAAAGCATAAGGCAGACTGAATACACATATTACATTCACAAAGGCAGACTGAATACACATATTACATTCACAAAGCGTAAGGCAGACTGAATACACATATTACATTCACAAAGCGTAAGGCAGACTGAATACACATATTACATTCACAAAGCGTAAGGCAGACTGAATACACATAGTACATTCACAAAGCGTAAGGCAGACTGAATACACATATTACATTCACAAAGCGTAAGGCAGACTGAATACACATATTACATTCACAAAGGCAGACTGAATACACATATTACATTCACAAAGCGTAAGGCAGACTGAATACACATATTACATTCACAAAGGCAGACTGAATACACATTACATTCACAAAGCGTAAGGCAGACTGAATACACATAGTACATTCACAAAGCGTAAGGCAGACTGAATACACATATTACATTCACAAAGCGTAAGGCAGACTGAATACACATTACATTCACAAAGCATAAGGCAGACTGAATACACATTACATTCACAAAGCATAAGGCAGACTGAATACACATATTACATTCACAAAGGCAGACTGAATACACATATTACATTCACAAAGCGTAAGGCAGACTGAATACACATATTACATTCACAAAGCATAAGGCAGACTGAATCACATATTACATTCACAAAGGCAGACTGAATCACATATTACATTCACAAAGGCAGACTGAATACACATATTACAATCACAAAGGCAGACTGAATACACATAGTACATTCACAAAGCATAAGTCAGACTGAATACACATATTACATTCACAAAGCGTAAGGCAGACTGAATACACATATTACATTCACAAAGCGTAAGGCAGACTGAATACACATATTACATTCACAAAGGCAGACTGAATACACATAGTACATTCACAAAGCATAAGTCAGACTGAATACACATATTACATTCACAAAGCGTAAGGCAGACTGAATACACATATTACATTCACAAAGGCAGACTGAATACACATATTACATTCACAAAGGCAGACTGAATCACACATTACATTCACAAAGGCAGACTGAATACACATAGTACATTCACAAAGCGTAAGGCAGACTGAATACACATATTACATTCACAAAGCATAAGGCAGACTGAATACACATATTACATTCACAAAGCGTAAGGCAGACTGAATACACATATTACATTCACAAAGGCAGACTGAATACACATATTACATTCACAAAGCGTAAGGCAGACTGAATACACATATTACATTCACAAAGCATAAGGCAGACTGAATCACATATTACATTCACAAAGGCAGACTGAATACACATATTACATTCACAAAGCGTAAGGCAGACTGAATACACATATTACATTCACAAAGCGTAAGGCAGACTGAATACACATATTACATTCACAAAGCGTAAGGCAGACTGAATACACATATTACATTCACAAAGGCAGACTGAATACACATAGTACATTCACAAAGGCAGACTGAATACACATATTACATTCACAAAGGCAGACTGAATACACATATTACATTCACAAAGGCAGACTGAATACACATATTACATTCACAAAGGCAGACTGAATACACATTACATTCACAAAGGCAGACTGAATACACATAGTACATTCACAAAGCGTAAGGCAGACTGAATACACATATTACATTCACAAAGCGTAAGGCAGACTGAATACACATTACATTCACAAAGGCAGACTGAATACACATAGTACATTCACAAAGTATAAGGCAGACTGAATACACATATTACATTCACAAAGTATAAGGCAGACTGACTACACATATTACATTCACAAAGGCAGACTGAATACACATAGTACATTCACAAAGGCAGACTGAATACACATATTACATTCACAAAGGCAGACTGAATACACATATTACATTCACAAAGGCAGACTGAATACACATATTACATTCACAAAGGCAGACTGAATACACATATTACATTCACAAAGGCAGACTGAATACACATAGTACATTCACAAAGTGTAAGGCAGACTGAATACACATAGTACATTCACAAAGGCAGACTGAATACACATATTACATTCACAAAGGCAGACTGAATACACATATTACATTCACAAAGCGTAAGGCAGACTGAATACACATATTACATTCACAAAGCGTAAGGCAGACTGAATACACATATTACATTCACAAAGCGTAAGGCAGACTGAATACACATATACCAAATGAAATCAAATTGTATTGGTCACATACACATATTTAAAGATGTTATTGCAGGTGTAAAGAAATGCATGTGTTCCTAGCTCCAACAGTGCAGTAATATCTAACAATTCATGTACACTGAAAGGAAAATTCCACCCCAAAACTATTTTGGTATTTGTTTCATTAGTCCATTGTATATATAGTCCCAAAAAGTGTTACATGTCAGCAATTTCAAGATACAGTCAGAAGTTTACATACACCTTAGCCAAATACATTTAAATCTAGTTTTTCACAATTCCTGACATTTAATCCTAGTAAAAATACCCTGTCTTAGGTCAGTTAGGATCACCACTTTATTTTAAGAATTTGAAATGTCAGAATAATAGTAGAGAGAATGATTTATTTAAGCTTTTATTTATTTCATCACATTCCCGGTGGGTCAGAAGTTTACATACACTCAATTAGTATTTGGAAGCATTGCCTTTAAATTGATTCACTTGGGTCAAACGTTTCAGATAGCCTCCCACAAGCTTCCCACAATAAGTTCGGTGAATTTTGGCCCATTCCTCCCGACAGAGCTGGTGTAACTGAGGCAGGTTTGTAGGCCTCCTTGCTCGCACACGCTTTTTCAGTTCTGCCCACACATTTCCTCTGGGAATGAGGTCAGGGCTTTGTGATGGCCACTCCCAATACCTTGACATTGTTGTCCTTAAGCCATTTTGCCACAACTTTGGAAGTATGCTTGGGGTCATTGTCCATTTGGAAGACCCATTTGCGACCAAGCTTTAACTTCCTGTCTGATGTCGCTTCAATATATTCACATAATTTTCTTACCTCATGATGCCATGTATTTTGTGAAGTGCACCAGTCCCTCCTGCAGCAAAGCACCACCAGAACATGCTGCTGCCACCCCCGTGCTTCACGGTTGGGATGGTGTTTTTCGGCTTGCAAGCCTCCCCCCTTTTCCTCCAAACACAACGATGGTCATTATGGCCAAACAGCTCTATTTTTGTTCCATCAGACCAGAGGACATTTCTCCAAAAAGTACGATTTTTGTCCCCATGTGCAGTTGCAAACCATAGTCTGGCTTTTTCATGGCGGTTTTGGAGCAGTGGCTTCTTCCCTGCTGAGCGGCCATTGAGGTTATGTCGACATAGGACTCGTTTTACTGTGGATATAGATACTTTTGTACCTATTCACTCCAGCATCTTCACAAGGTCCTTTGCTTTTGTTCTGAGATTGATTTGCACTTTTCGCACCAAAGTATGCTCGTCTCTAGGAGACAGAACGCATCCCCTTCCTGAACGGTATGGCGGCTGTGTGGTCCCATGGTGTTTATACTTGCGTACTATTGTTTGTACAGATGAACGTGGTACCTTCAGGCATTTGGAAATTTCTCCCAAGGATTAACCAAACTTGTGGAGGTCTACAATTTTTTTCTGAGGTCTTGGCTGATTTCTTTTGATTTTCCCATGATGTCAAGCAAACAGGCACTGAGTTTGAAGGTAGGCCTTGAAACACATCCACAGGTACACCTACAATTGACTCAAATTATGTCAATTAGCCTATCAGAAGCTTTTAAAGCCATGACATAATTGTATGTAATTTTCCAAGCTGTTTAAAGGCACAGTCAACTTATTGTATGTAAACGTCTGACCCACTGGAATTGTGATACAGTGAATTATAAGTGAAATAATCTGTCTGTAAACAATTTTTGGAAAAATCACTTGTGTCATGCACAAAGTAGATGTCCTAGCCGACTTGCCAAAACTATAGTTTGTTAACAAGAAATTTGTGGAGTGGTTGAAAAACAAGTTAATGACTACAACCTAAGTGTATTTAAACATCCGACATCAACTGTATATAACTTTCAAAATACAGAAATGCAGCCGGTATGATGCATTTTGCATCATAAGATTCTGCGTTGTGCATCATATGATGCAAAATGAATAATTTCTGGAACACCTGGGGATTTTTTGAAAGGTTATTGGACTTATGCAACCTTGCACACATTGTACTTTCCCTTCGGCAAAATGTTTTTATCTAAGATGCTCTGATTTTAGAAATATGGAAACATTTGAGATAAATTAAAAGGATGTGCATTGCTTTCTCCAGGGGAAACGTGGTTGAGATGCTACCATACCAGAACGGGTTGGAAGAATGCAGCTCTTGTGAGGGTGCAAACAATCAATGCCAGGCCAAGCTCTGCCGTGAGTCTGTCAGCTACCATTTCCCACAACCAATAAAATAACAAGATGCAGGACAACCCTGTGATGGTCTGAATCTTCAACATATTCCTCCACAACACCCCCAATACTCTTTCCCTTGTACATGCACGTTCAACACCAAATACCATGTTCTATTCGTGACATAATAAAGCCGCCTTGTCTTCTCTCTTTACAGACGATCCAAAACGAGATGAACAGAAAAGTATGTTTTGAATACGCAACCCTTCATTTAAATGAACTTCCTAAACCACAATGGCAGAATGTGTTCTTTGTGACCAACATTAGCCTTTACTTTTCTCACCTGTGTACAGGTTACAGATGGACCCCCGACTGGGACCCCACCCTGGCCACCTGTGGCCCCTGCTGCATGGCCATATTGGCCATCCGACCCCTGGCCCTTCTCCTCACCTTTGTCGCCGCATTTGGAGTACACAGACTGTACCCAAGCATATTTTTTTACGAATAGCTGAGAGGTTTAGATAGATTGAACTGCACTGTTCTCATTGTTGTCATGCCTTTCTCAATGTGGTCCTGTCTTTTTAAAATTCCCGCAGAGCCTCAAACCAAACTCCCATTGTGGTACAATAAAGTGAACTACTACTAAAATGCATATGCTGCTTCCATTAATGTGTTAAAGGGAAAGTTTACCCCAAAACGTAACCAAAAGTTGATTTACTGACCTCAAGGAGTTATGCAGCAGTCTTTAATACAAACTATACGGCAAGCCCTCTAAAGTAAACAATGCCTAAAATAAGAGCAGGAAAAATAGGTCTCAAATAGCTCACACATAAATGTCACAATCTGTTTCTGTTAAGTTACATTTTTGAAAATAACTGTTTCTCCCCCAAAAATCATGTTTGCTTAACAATGAGCAATCGTGTTGGCAAAAGCACAAACAAGTCTGGGACCAGGCTCACCAACCACTGACAGCAGAACTCATAACGCAAGAGCTTATGAAGGTTGAAGAGCGGTGTCTAAAATCATCTCATTTGGCCTAACAGGAATATCAATTCTACAAATACAGAATAAGAGATTATCATATACTTGTTTTATTGAGTCTTTAGAAGTAGCAACACCAAATTACAAAGAATGCAGCCCAACACACAGTTCTCCTAAACATCACAATGCTATGTCACTGTTCAGCAGTCCTCTAGGCCCATTTCTGCAACACTTGACGTCTGTAGCAGCACACGACAACAATGTTCATTTAATCATGAACTAAAACTTTCAGTGCCTTTTCTCAAAGCCTGCAGGTATATAGCTTAATCCCTTGTTAATCATTTATAATAAGGACTATAAAAAAAAGCTTTAAAAGCTTTTAATAGTATGCATGTTTTTTTTAATGAGTATATTAACAGACTAAGTCAGCATCGTTGTGAAACATTACTAGCCTTCCAATGCATTATACTTGCAGTCTTCATAAAGTAGAGTGCTTACTGTAAATATTAACATGGACAGGTGTTGGTGGAAAGCAGTACAAGTTGTTCTGAGGATTAGGACAAGAGGAGGAATCTGTGGCGTCGGGATGTGGTGAACCACATTCTGTGCACGTCTTACAAACAGTTGCTAAACAATATTGAAGAACGGGCCTCGGTCACAGGCTAACTAGGTAACACTGAGGCATTGGGTGTCACATATAGGGAGACACCTTTACTGTATACTGTCTCCTCTGAGGACAGAGGCATTCCATATTAATTTCCTCAAAACTATGAGGAAGATTCATCTCTGTGAGGAATTGGGGATATTCTATTAATATCCCAAATACATCTTTAGACAAACCCATGTCCTGACAAACCTGGCGTCCTTCACGCCAGTGATCTGCATACCTCATTTGAATGCAGCAATAGTGAATATTGTCCATTGTCCGAGCTTTTCCAAGGTTAGCCCTTGTTCTTTTTCTTCTTGTCATAGGCGGGTTTGGTCTGTGGGACAGGGTTAACAGAGGGGGCTCCTAGCTTCTTGGTCTTGGCTTTCCTTACCTTAGCCTTGATGGCCTCAATGTTGATTTTGGCTTCTGAGGGAGCTAGGAAAAAACATGGTAAAAGAAAAATAACATTAAACAGCTAGGTGTGGCTGTGTGGGAGTATGTGGTCAGGCAATGCTTCATTTAGCCAGTCAGTTAATGATATCTAGAAGAATCATTTCAAAGTGCATCAAATCATTTTATTATAATAGAATGTTTCTGAACACCTCTATATTCATATGGAGTATAATATTTGTGTGCCTAACTTTCGCACTCATTACTATTCACGATTCATTCAGGGTTATCCGTCATCACTCATTACTATTCACGATTCATTCAGGGTTATCCGTCATCACTCATTACTATTCACGATTCATTCAGGGTTATCCGTCATCACTCATTACTATTCACGATTCATTCAGGGCTATCCGTAATCACGGTAGCGTCCACATTATCCATATCATGAAAGCAACAACCAAAGTCTAGGAGGAAGGGTAGGCCAGCTGATAAAGATGAGTCTTAAGGCCGGCTTTAAAAAGCCCCAAGAATGTGGGGAAGAGAGTTTCAAAAGATCTGTGAGTGGGAGGAAAGGGCCTGGTTGCCTAACTGGTGTGGGACATGAAGCAGTCTGGCATGGCTTGAAGGAAGTGGGTGCAAAGGTCAGGTGGAGAGAAGGTAGTTAAGAACATAATTATTCAAATGATTCACTGTACCTTTGTTGGTCTTCTTCATAACAGGTTTCTCCTTAGGAGGAATAAAGGCCCTGTTTCGCTCCTCTTGCCTCTTAGACAACACCTCGGCTTGTTTCACCTTGGAAACACAGACACAATCAGGCATAGGACAAATGGATTTGGCACAGTAAATCCTGTTGTGTGTCTTTTGAAGGTCATTCGTTTCTCATGCAATGCTATACAAACAGTAACTGGTGCATAGCTATCAAGTCCCGTGATGGTTGTGTCTTTTGAAGGTCATTAGTTTCTCATGCAATGCTATACAAACAGTAACTGGTGCATAGCTATCAAGTCCCGTGATGGTTGCGACACCTAAGGACAAAGCTGTGTCAAGTAACAGTTACGTGATAACAGCCAAGTGATATCCATGGTTACCTTTATCTCTTCCATCTTCTTCCTCTTCTTAACACTCTCTCGAAGAAAGAACTCTCCCGTTGCCAGTTCCTTGTCAATCTAGACAACCAGGAAACACAACAAAACAGTGAATCCAGGAACATGGGCATGAACAAGCTTAGTGATATGTTTAGTGATGGATGGGTTATATCAAGTAGTTATAGACCAAGTCATCTGTTGATGTTAGGCTCTATGGCTGTTGTATGTTATAGTACAAGGATGATTAAAAAAGATTGGGAACTTCTAAGCAATTTGCGGGCCGGAAAAGGGGCAGTTTAAAATATATTCATAAGACGCTCAAGAGTAGTCTGGAGTAATAATTTCCAGGCTTGGAGTAATAATTTCCAGGCTTGGAGTAATAATTTCCAGGCCACTCTTGAACTTCTAAAACTAAATAGAAATTACGCAGAAATAATGGACTCTTTTTTTTTAAGTGCCCTTTTTCCAGCTCGCAAATTGCTTTTGACTTACAAATCAGTTTAAAAAAAATCTGTGCCCTCCGCTGAATTTTGAAATCCCAATGTGGGCCTGGAGTCAAAGTTATTACACACCCCTGTTACAGTATGTGGAAGAGGACTTGTCAATGTCCTGTGTTATCTTGAAACTGAACTTTAAAAATATATATTTTTTATTGTACTGTGCTTGCACTTTGTATGCTACGTTTGACGTGCCATCTACATGAAGATTAGTCTACTGGGCTGACATGTATGACACAGGAACCGATACAAATAAATATATCATGCCTGTGTGGCGGTTCTGACCCACTAACCTGGCTCTCAGGCTGCTGCGGGGGGAGGCGGTTCTGACCCACTAACCTGGCTCTCAGGCTGCTGCGGGGGGAGGCGGTTCTGACCCACTAACCTGGCTCTCAGGCTGCTGCGGGGGGAGGCGGTTCTGACCCACTAACCTGGCTCTCAGGCTGCTGAGGGGGGAGGCGGTTCTGACCCACTAACCTGGCTCTCAGGCTGCTGAGGGGGGAGGCGGTTCTGACCCACTAACCTGGCTCTCAGGCTGCTGCGGGGGGAGGCGGTTCTGACCCACTAACCTGTCTCAGGCTGCTGCAGGGGGGAGGCGGTTCTGACCCACTAACCTGTCTCTCAGGCTGCTGCAGGGGGGAGGCGGTTCTGACCCACTAACCTGGCTCTCAGGCTGCTGAGGGGGGAGGCGGTTCTGACCCACTAACCTGGCTCTCAGGCTGCTGAGGGGGGAGGCGGTTCTGACCCACTAACCTGGCTCTCAGGCTGCTGAGGGGGGAGGCGGTTCTGACCCACTAACCTGGCTCTCAGGCTGCTGCGGGGGGAGGCGGTTCTGACCCACTAACCTGGCTCTCAGGCTGCTGCGGGGGGAGGCGGTTCTGACCCACTAACCTGGCTCTCAGGCTGCTGCGGGGGGAGGCGGTTCTGACCCACTAACCTGGCTCTCAGGCTGCTGCGGGGGGAGGCGGTTCTGACCCACTAACCTGGCTCTCAAGCTGCTGCGGGGGGAGGCAGTTCTGACCCACTAACCTGGCTCTCAGGCTGCTGCGGGGGGGAGGCGGTTCTGACCCACTAACCTGGCTCTCAGGCTGCTGCGGGGGGAAAGGCGTGTACTCCTTCTTTGTTGTCTTTTTCTTAGGCTCCTTGCGCTTGGTCAGGTTCTTGTGTCGGAAGTTGGGTAGGAATCGCTCCCAGCTCTGCAGCCGCAGCTCGGGGTCCTTGGACAGCTCGCGCTTGATCATGAGCGTCTGCGGCCGACCCCAATCGAACGGTCGCAAGAGGAAAGAGGGAGAAACGTGTTGGAAGAATTAACTTGGATTATTGAAACGGAGGGCGGTTGAAGTCAGACGACATGCTGGTAACTACATGGCAAAGCTCCAGAAATGATGCAGTAGTTCAAGCCAGTTCCTTCATTAAAAAGGGGCAATCTGCAATTGCTACATCCATTTTTGTACTTTTAAATAAATATAAATATATATATATCCCTTGTTCTTTTTCTTCTTGTCATACACACCCATTGATTCGTGAAGAGTATAATTCGGCAGAACCCAAAATATAAGATTGTTTGTAAACAACATCATTGTAAACAAACACGGTGTAGCTTCAACAAAAATCTTTAAACTATAATTTTGACATCTTGGATCAGTCCTTGCATCCATAGCCGTCTATGAATTTGAGTGGTTACATTTCTCAAAGGCCCATCCCTCATGGGATTTAAAGGATTGCTCCTTTAAATCCCTTGAGCCACAGCATTAAAGAAGCAACACCTCACATTTTTCATTTCTTTGACTGCTTAGAAACGCCTAAAATAGCTTAAGTATGGCTTCCTCCCTGACCATATAAAAAAAGATTTTGGTTCTTGTTGACAACCTCGTGTACGAGAGCCAATCGGAATAAAGGAATTTGTAAACTGTCCAAACACGATAAAAAACTTGAAAATAAGTTATGACAGATAGAATAAGTCGGTCTGGAGCATGTTGTTCTCAGCTGTCAAGGAACTTCAAACTTCCCCTTTTGGGATCATGGTAAGTTCAAGTCATCTATTCTAAAGGACTCCAGTTTGTTTTGGACTTCCTCTGTGGCGTCAACAAAAACCCCACATCCTCTTACATAGAACAGTGTCGGTTGCTTTAAGTTTACCACGAACCATGACAAAGTACCACATAGACCACCTTTCTCCTCCTCATTGGATGTGGAGGAGAAAGGTATCAATTACCTTGATGTTGTAGATGGGGTGGATGTTCTTCATGGTATCCAACACCACCTTCCGTACCTACATACGAAAAAATAATATTTTAGCAGATAATAATTGAGTCACTCAAAGCACAAAAAACAATTATTGCTCACTCCAGGGAAGTTTAATATACTCCCCCCCCCCCCAATTTCGTGATATTAAATTGGTAGTTAGTCTTGTCCCATCGCTGCAACTCCCCTATGGACTCGGGAGAGGCGAAGGTCAAGAGCCATGCATCCTACGAAACACGACCTTGCCAAGCCACACTGCTTCTTGACACACTGCTCGTTTAACCCAGAAGCCTGCCGCACCAATGTGTCAGAAGAAACACAGTACAGCTGGCGACCGGGGTCAGCTTGCAGCGCCTGGCCCGCCACAAGGAGTCGCTAGAGCGCGACAGGAAAAGGAAACCCTCCCCTAACCCGGACGACGCTGGGCCACATTCTCATATACAGCAACAACCAGCGGAATAGTAACAGGGGAGAGACATTAGTCAATTGGAGGCTGGGGATGATTAGGTGGCCATGATAGTATGAGTGCCAGATTGGGAATTTAGCCAGGACACCGGGGTTCACCCTTACTCTTATGATAACTGCCATGGGATCTTTAGTGTCCACAGAGAGTCAGGACACCCGTTTTATGTCCCAATCCAAAAGACTGCACCCTACACAGGGCAATGTCCCCAATCACTGCCCTGGGGCATTGGGATAAAAAAAATGTAAACCAGAGAAACGAGTGCCTCCTACTGGCCTTCCAACACCACTTCCAGCAGAATCTGGTCTCCCATCCAGGGACCGACCAGGAACAACCCTGCTTAGCTTCCGAGGCTATAGTGATAGTATGCATCTGAAAGGGATTTATTACCATCAATTGAAACATTTGTACGGCCTAATCTCCCTATGGAGAGGTGGGCCTAAGCCAATTCAATAAATTATTTGTTGCCATAGCAGAAATGGGCACCTGATGAATTCAACAGGCTTATTTCAGTGGTTCCAGTGTGTGGTTAAGAGAGAGAGCAGCATAGTGCTCAGTAGGGAAAAAGCATTTAGAAACGTAATGAAATGGAGAGGTACTACCTAAAAACGCATATTTGCCTTACAAAATGTTTTGCTATGGTGTACCCTACTGAACATGGTCCTGATTGAGGAAATCAGCGCTTACCTCTTTGAGGCCGTTGAAGGGTCCCAGGGCTGACACAGTGTTCCCCTGCACCATGACGTAGCAATTGGTGAGCAGCTCCAATGCCTGAGGGGGAAACAGGTTAGATAAATGCCTGTAAGAGGGAGGTTGAATGTGTTCCACGGAGAGCAATCTCCATCCGCCGAGAGTACCGCTACGACCGCCGACAGTACCGCTACTACTGAACACCTGCACTGCCTCTCCGCACCTTAGCACAGACATACTTGCTGATACCAGACTTTTTTACTACTGCACAATTGAAACACTTGCCCTCCAATCCCCCCTTTCTCTGATACATGTGTAAATATTTGACTATAAATTGGGCCTTCCTGTATTATACTTATGCTAAATTGTTTATTCTATTCTACTGAGCCATTTACATTGTTTGTATTCTGATCTTTTATTATTGTTGTTGTTGTTGTTGCACTGTCGTGAAGGAACCTGCAAGTAAGCATTTCATTGGATGCTGTATACCATGTGTATCCTGTGCTGTTTACCATGTGTATCCTGTGCTGTTTACCATGTGTATCCTGTGCTGTTTACCATGTGTATCCTGTGCTGTTTACCATGTGTATCCTGTGCTGTTTACCATGTGTATCCTGTACAGAAGACCAATAAAACTTTAAACTTCTTACTGCACAGTGCTTCTTACTGCACAGAATAATTTCCCTCTCCATATCCCCTACAAGAGTAAATATACTTACTTTGAATAGGTGCTTTTACTTTTATATTTATTTTGCACATTCTCTCCAGCTATAAACTGTCCTCATTTTTTCTTCTACTTATTTGAATTCAATATTTTTGTTGTAGCACTGTTGAGAGGAGAGCTTGCAAGTAAATGTATATACCCTGTGTATATGACAAATAAACTTTGATTTGATGAGCTGACTGATTCTGAAACGTTGGGAGGTGTTAATAACCCTATGCTGCCACCTAGTGATGCTAACATCTAAACACAAAACTACTATGTATCCCCTTGAACGCTCTCCCTGGCTGCAGGGTTGAACAAGACGCACCTTGAGTGTAGATCCTTTGGGTCCGATGAGTCTCTGCCTCCTCTTCACAAACCGTTCTCTGGTTCTGACCAGCGTGCCAATTTTGATGATGTCACACGCCATGTCATCCTCCAAAATACGCACGGCCTAAAGGTGGAAGACAGAAGAAAACATCAACCAAATGAAGATGCTTGTACTGGTTTCTTTCTTTGGGGTAAGTATAGAGTTTTGACTATTCTTCCACATTATCAGGATCATTGTTGGAAGTTCAACTATGAATTGATGAACAAGAGAGCATGCCTACCTGCTCAAAAGGCACACTTCTGGCCAACAGCTTGATGAGGTCCCGTGCCCTCACAACGGCATATGGGTCAAAGGTCTTTTTGGTGGTGCAAACAGTGATGCTGCCCTCGATCAAATCCAGGGTGGCCTTGATGTGCTGTTGATGAGGAAGAAAAGATCATCAATGTTTTGGACAATTTAAAGGCTGTGTGCCTAAATCTAGGAGAGGATCATTCATCCTCACATGGCTACATATCTGCATGTTCACAGACACCTATACACGGGCTGATAAGAATGGATCAACTCTTGTCAACATGTAACATTACTCTTAAAGCTGGAACCCTTAATGGTGAAACTACCTCGTCACATTGTGATCTTACAACACATTGTGATCTTACAACACATTGTGATCTTACTGCAAACAAAAATGTCCCCCTGAGACATCATTGCACAGTCCAGGGGAGGCTGCTGATGGGAGGACAGTTCATAATGGCTGGAACAGAGTGAATGGAATGGCATCACACATGGAAACCATGTGTTTGATACTACTCCAATCCAGCCATTACCACAAGCCCATTCTCCCCAATGAAGGTGCCACCAACCTCCTGTGTTGCACACGCTATAGAACAGCAGAATACGTACTGCCATTTCTTACCACCGCTCGACACACCTCTCCTCTGTTTCATCCACAAAACAAAAACAATAACATAGGCGCTGGTCCAGACAGTGACACCACAGACAGATTAATGAGCCAGATATTTCACCGGATGTGTAAATGTGAAGCATCCAGTTGGCGTTGCTACAAGGGCTGGGCGGTATACCATATTTCATGATATACTGGTATTGATGCAGGGACCGGTTTGGGGTTTTACTTTACCTTCTATACTGAATGTTTGGTTTGTTAAATGTGATACACCATGTGTAATGTCAATTTTTATAATTCACTTCGCTACTTGAGTCATCTCGCTCCACTTTCTCTCCGTGCCATTTTCCACACAGTCCTTGTCACTCAAGGAGCGCATTTGATGTTCCTCAACCATGAGACACTTACCTTCAGTCTGCATGGTCAATGTATCAATGTTGATGACAACAATGCTTTTCACTTTGCTTCTTAATAATAATCCACTAGTGTTCTATAATCACACTATTATTTTGTGTTTCTTACATCAGCAAACAGCTAGTCTGTCTTTTCTTAGCAAGTTGCCCTAAATCTTGAGACAGTAATTGTTAGCCACTAATGCTAATAGCTAGCTAATAAAGAGTATGAGCAAACGTAGCTACCTAACACAGCCTGATAATACCAGTGATGGTGTAGACCTAAATCAGCATGTTGTTTGTGCAACAGTATCTTCTAAATCAAAGAGGAATATGCAAAGCAAGAATGTTAGCTACATCAAGTAGCTAAGAGAACACATGAAATGTAGCCAAAGCTTTGGGGTCCCCTAGGAAACACTTTAGTTCCTACCCGATCACAATAACTCCTCCCGGGCATTTTAATTAGTTGTCATCTCAAACACTGTATTCAAAGTGCCCACTATTATAATCTAACTATAGAATTAGAATAGTCATTATATTTCCATGATTCCAACAGTTTTGCTCTAATTCGCAAGTCACATCGCAATTGCAACATTTGGTTAAAAATACATCTTAGATTATTTGCCCATATCGTGCAGCCCTATGTGGCAGTGTGGAAATTATCAATTGAGCAGTGGTGTAAAGTACTTAAGTAAAACATACTTTCAAGTACTACTTAAGTAAAACATACTTTCAAGTACTACTTGAGTAGTTTTTTGGTATCTGTCCTTTACTATTTTTAATTTGACAACATTTACTTTAATACATTCCTAAACAAAATACTGTACTTTTTACTCCATACATTATCCCTGACACCTAAAAGTAGTCGTTACATTTTGAATGCTTAGCAGGACAGAAAAATGGTCCAATTCACACACTTTTCAAGAGAACATCCCTGGTCATCCACTGCCTCGGATCTTGAGGACTCACTAAACACAAATGCTTTGTTTGTAAATTATGTCTGAGTGTTGGAGCCCCTGGCTATCCATACATTTTTTTTAAACAAGAAAATGGTGCCATCTGGTTTTGATAATTATGTTCATTATATCAATTACATTTCCTTTTGATACTTAAGTATATTTAAAACCAAATACTTTTAGACTTTTACTCAAGTAATATTTTACTGGGTGACACTTTCACTCGAGTCACTTTCTATTAACGCATCTATACTTTTACTCAAGTATGACAATTGGGTACTTTTTCCACCACTGCAATTGAGTGCAGGAAATGCAGAAATAATAAGTGCTGAAATTTGTTTTGGTTGAAGTTGAATTGAACAGTATAAAACAATCAGAATGGAGACTCATTGAAATCACTTATAATGTATGTGTTGCCACCTAGGATGGTGATCAGAGGAAGCCCACTGCCCGGCAGTGTGAGATGATGGAGCGAGATGGATTTTGGCCGACATTCTGCTAATTTTCTACTATTCCTACATCATTTTTTAAACGTTTTAATTATATATTGCCATTGACTCTGGAATAGACCCTATAACTGCCCCGTGGGTTTAGTTCAACTGCCCATCAGAGTCCAAAATACATTTTATATCCCAATAAACAACGGAGACACTATAGCATCGAGACATTGTTAAAGCTATAACTTTGATCTCATGGATGGTTAAATCCTTGCATTCATAGCTCTGAATATGAATTTGAGTGGCTACATTTCTCCAGCAACTTCCCTCAGCTTTTAACCAAACCCGTATCAGAATGGACGCTTTGTTATTATTTCAACTGCATATTTCCCTTTCAATTGGCTTAACTTACTGAATCGCCTAATGCTTTTTGCACCAGTGGCCAGCATTCTTTCAGGTATGCCTCTCTATACTTCGGAAAGAGAGTGGCGAAACTGCTCTCCTCCAGTAGACCTTTGGGGTTGTCATCTTTTGTGAATGCTGGCTCCTTCCATCCATCGGGAACAGCGAAGAGTTGAGATTCATCCACTGAAAATACAAGATTAGAAGCTAGGATATAACACACCTAACGTTATAGTTAGCTTCATAACTAGGTAGGTAAATTGCATGCACGTTTTCCCACAGAACAAACGTTCTTTCACTGAGAACAAATTGGTAGCAGTCTTCAAGCAGTGCTCATACTAGCACAATAAATAAGCATGAGGCCGGGCGCGAGCTACACAAATCAAGGGAAATCAGTCTTCTGCTCAGATACATGTATCCAGAAACGTGGACTATTAAGAAATAATACATTTGTTTCTGATACTAGACAATACCGTTGTAATACCTTGGTTTGTATTCTTTTTCGACTTCTTCCCCGACCGCGTTTCATTCACGCTTCCTTCGTTAGTGGAGGACGCCATTTTTGTTATGCCGGAAATACAGACCGGAACTGCGTTTGGAACTAAGATGAGGGTTGCGTTCAAAAATTGCTGCGTTGCATTACGTGCTAAGAGCGTTCTTGAAACTATATCCCAATGTGTAAGAGTCTTTGCAAAATTGTGCAACAACCTTTTCGATCCTTACAATATTTGCTATATTGATTTGTCGTTCCTATCACTACATTATTGGAGCGGCAGGTAGCCTAGAGCGTTGGGCCAGTAACCGAAAGATCGAATCCCCGAGCTGACAAGGTAAACATCTGTCGTTCTGCCCCTGTACAAGGCAGTTAACCCACTGTTCCTAGGCCGTCGTTATAAATAACTTGTTCTTAACTGACTTGCTTAGTTAAATTAAAAACAATTTATAATAACACCCCTATCACTATATTATATAAATAACAATTTATGACAGTGTATTTCATGTTCAGGTGGTAACTTCGCTAGGTTAGCTAATTAGCTGCTGTTTAGCCATAATCAGCAGATTTTGGACCAACCTGGCGATACTTTCTTCATTCTCATTTCGGAAGTCAGTGGTGTCTTCAGAACTCCTATAGCTAGTTGCATTGAAATACCTATAGAAAATGCTCCATTATTAAATACAGTTTTGTGTAACGGATGTGAAACGGCTAGCTAGTCAGCGGTGGTGCGCGCTAAATAGCGTTTCAATCGTGACGTCACTTGCCCTGAGACCTTGAAAGTAGTGGTTCTCCATTTAATATGTTAATTGTTCATTTTGGCAATATTTACTTAGTGAAGACATCGGTACAAAACATATTGAATGAATCCCTGATAATACTCAGGACAGAAGGAAAAAGAGATGTGGTTCCATGTTTTTATTGAGGCCTTGCTCTCTCATAATAATTCATTATAGCCTTTGTTGCGCTCACACCAAGCATCGTCAACATCAAGACACCCATGGTTCCTCCCACGACGTAGATCATTGTCAAAGCCTCATCCCCTGCAAGGAAACAGACACATATTGAATTATAGCTGTACTCTGTAAGGGTGATGTGTATGCTTCCATACAGCCGTCACGCCTTAAGCTAGCCTAAGGCAGAATTTTTTTTTAATAACCTTTAAAATGTTGATACATTTTCCACGGGTCGGGTCTTCTCAACTCCCATCTCTAGTTGCAGGTGAAACATTGGAATTTAGTAAATGCTCCGTAATCAAATAAAATTTTTGCTTCATGAAGTATGAGAACAGGATACCTTTAGCATCTGATATTTTAAGTAGAAATTGTCCACCAATATTTGATTTTAAAAGACGAAGTTCCCATTAATATTGACCACATGGAAAATGTAATTCAATCTGATTTCTAATAATACTTTTACCCGACTTAGGACCAACATTTCTCCATGTTTTCACCATCATTGTAAAGCCCTAGATATTTTTGCTGCTTTGACAAAGTCATTTCTGAAGAGTTATTTATTTCATACGATTAGAGATACATTAAGAAAAAAACTTGTCCCTCATTTTAAGGTCAAACCTGTTACGTGAACTGAACTCACGTTTTAATATGATGAACCTAATCCATTTTAAATAATTTTTTCAAAAGACACATCTTAGTCAAATCATAATGTAAAAGCTGGTTCTACTCTTTCTGGTGGAAAACTGAGCAGGTTGAGCATAACATGTTAATAACCCCGTGTGCCATATACAGGCTAGAAATGTTTTAACAGTTAAATTATTTTTGTAAAGCTTGCATTCAATTGTCCCTCCCTGTTGCATACAACAAACTTCCATCCCCCGTCACAAGAGGATTTAGGGCTGATTTAAGATGAAATCGTCAACCCTGTTACTTTAATTGGCACTTACAATTACTATAGTCAGTGCCTATTATTTAACCTTGATGGGGGGGAAATAAGTATTATGTTGAACATGTGTTTGTTATGACAGAATGTTAAAATCAGGTGAGAAAAAAGTTACAACACCCAAAAGGGACACATTTCCTGGAACGACCCAACCATCTTAGTCATTTCTCATTGATTGGGACAGGCGGGTGTCAAAGGGATGTCATTTACAAAATGGCCTCCAACACTCTACTCAGCAAACTGGATGCAGTCTATCACAGTGCCATCTGTTTCATCAAAGCTCCATATACCACCCACCACTGGCCGTCGCTAGACCCACTGGCTCCAGGTCATCTATAAGTCTTTGCTAGGTAAAGCTCCGCCTTCTCAGCGCACTGGTCACCATAACACTCACGCGTAGCACGCGCTCCAGCAGGTATATCTCACTGGTCATCCCCAAAGCCAACACCTCCTTTGGCCACATTTCCTTCTAGTTCTCTGCTGCCAATGACTGGAACGAACTGCAAATATTGCTGAAGTTGGAGACATGTCTCCATGTTTTACACATGGAATAAACACTGTTGTTTGTGTCGCACTGCTTTGCTTTATCTTGGCCAGGTCGCAGTTGTAAATTAGAACTTGTTCTCAACTGGCCTACCTGGTTAAATAAAATGTGAAAAAAAAAAAAAAAAGAATTGACGCTGGATTTCTGAGTTGCGGTCATGACATGAAACACTTTGGCGTGGACACCTAAGTGTCTCGATCGATCCGGAAGATCGGAAACAGACAATATGGTGGAGTACACATTGTTAAGATCACCTCATTGACATTAATGTATTTCATTTTATAAAACAGCATTTTCTAAGTTCCAGCGCTCCACGACGGCAGTTGAGAAGACACGGGTAAGTTCCAATTATGGAAGTATCGCCATGTAACAGTTTGTTGAAAAATTGCTGCTGGTGCTTTACACGGGTTAAGGTGTAACGGCTGCATGGAAGCATTCACATATCACTGTTACAAACTGAATTAGTATCCAAGACATCATTTGGAGCATCCCCAGGTACCACAGGCCTGTTCAAGAATGTTACAGAAGTTTCAGAAATAAATGTATAGATTAAAACGATATCGGCAACGCTCAAAACGTTTCACATCACACCAACTCACAGTTGGAGAGTTTGGTCCCTGGTGCCGCCTCGGGGGTGACCATCAGTGGTCCTGCAGACACGACCACAGCTACATTGATGTATGGATCCCATCTAGCTGTTGATCTCTTTGAAAGTCTGTGGGTGGTACAGTTCTACAGAGAATCATAGGAAAATAGGTATAAAAAAATAATGACATTAGTCATTACTAATAAATGTGCATAACTGTTTGTCCGATCAATACAGATGTTTGTTGAGCAAAGGTGAATATCAGCTTTAAAAAGATGCACTATGCAGAAATCTCAACCATTTCCTGGTTGCTAAAATTCTAATAGTTTGCCTAATTTCAGTTTGTGACTAAACAAGTAAGTCTAGTGTAAGAATCATTATACCATCTAAACCGCTGTGAAATATTTAATAGTTTGCCTAATTTCAGTTTGTGACTAAACAAGTAAGTATAGTGTAAGAATCATTATACCATCTAAACCGCTGTGAAATATTTTCAGCCGTTGGAAGCTGGTGTACAAAAACTAAACTTAGAAATAGAAAGCATAGAAATAGCTCATATAGAAAGATCTACCGCTTCTTAAACTTACTTTCAATTAAAATGACTGCTCTGTAACACATTTCTATGTGTATTTGTAAGGTCTAATACATATGTCCTAATCATTCTTACCATTTTTAAACTGAACAACTATCTACTAAGATTTTCAATATATTTATAATGGCAAATAGACTTGAACTTGTTAGAAATTTACCGTAGTACAGTCCTCATCGTGACTGCATATCCGGGCCAGGCAGTGCATGTAGATGGGTAACTCCTTGGGCATAGTGAACATGTGAATGGAGAATCTGCTCCTCTGTGACACACCGTTCACAGACAGCCAATGAAAGGTGCTGTCAACAGGGCAGCTGAGGACAAGAGAATAGGGAATGATGCCAAACTGTTTTTTTTAAGTCTTGAAAATCCAGGGTCATGCCCAGTAGGTTTGAAACAGAAGATAATGTTTGAAAACATGGAGGTACCATGTTGTCCAAAAACAAATAATATTTTATACCTCAACAAAAGAACCCTATACTCTAATAACCTATCCCCCCATCACATAATGCCTCTACATGACATTTTATATTGCTCGATTGAACGCAGCCCAGAGTTTAGAATACCATATTTCACACCAGGGTCATAATCACTAGAAATCAAACAGAAGAAAATTGACTAAAACAGGCGAGGCTACCTGAACTTCTCCAATAACAAATTCTTGTTTTTTGTGTGCACAAATGAATATGACCCAGTACAGTAACCCACCCATCTAGGAGAAAGAAGCCCTTGGTTTCGTCTTGTGGATCCGGGCTCTCTGTGGCCCAGCAGGAAATCACTTCTAGCAGGACCTCCGAGGCGAACGTGTTGTTTGTCAGGAGGGCCACCTCGAAGAAGAGTACGTCGCTGAGGTGGAGGGCGATGGAGTCTCTGTAGCCGTAGGAGAAGGAGTTGTCGCTGTACATGGTCATGGCCAGCCCCAGCTGATGGGAGGAGTTGTACTCCACCACAGAGTGGGAGGTGATCCTGGAGGGGGTAGAGAGGGGATTCTGATCCATTGTATGAATCAAAAGATTACTTGTACATTTCAAAAGGTACCGGTAATATTCCCTCCATTTGCAAGCCTTGCCAGGCTACAGGACCAGTTTTTCCTTGTAGGTCACCTAATCAGAAACATCTCCTGGCCCCAGAATTACTCCGATCTATCTTTTCTTACCACTCCAGATCTACGTTTATCTGGGTGTTGCGGACATAGTTCCGGGGGTAGATGCACTTCCAGATAACCTTGAGATCTCTTCGTGTGATGGTCCTCTCTCTGCTCAAGGTCACTGTCAGAGTATTCCGGAACTCGATGTGTGTTCTGTTCACCTGGACACACACAAGCATGTAAACACACACACATTCGCACAAGCATACGCATGCACAAACATACAATCCCATTTAATCCGCAGTGCTGTGCACAATGGCATAATTACATTACAGTAGTGCTTGGCAGGTACCCAGTGTGACCGGTTATATAGATTCCATTATAATCCCTTTGCATATCTGAATGCATGGTCACTCACCAGCCGTATCGTTCCACACTGCGAGGGTTTACGCAACACGTGGAAGTGGTAGAGCGTCTCGCTCTCCTCCATGGTACAACGGCCTTCATTCAAGACAACCGTCACGTCGCCACCAAAGTAGCCAATCAGGAAGGCTTTGGCGATACCTCCGGCCATCGATCTCGTCAGGCACTGGGTGAACATCCCTTTTTCTGTTGGAATTAATTAACTTTCTTTACCCTCAAAAGGAATCAGCGTCTTATTCATTAGGCACAGAACGGAAGAAACCAGACTGAAACAAGGAGGGACTGCCTGAACTTCTCCAATAAAAATGCTTGTTTTCCATTGCAACACGTTTAAAACAAAACGTTATCCGTTGTGTGCCCTATTGAACATGACCCATCAGTAAACAGGGGTGGTGAAGTATTGAATACAAAAAAAAAGGTACACCAACAGACATATTGCACGATAACAAGAAGCTAACTGACCATAACAGACAGGATGTGAGGCAGGGGTAGGAGGGGGAACGAAGGCGGGCCCGACGTCATAGAAGCCATGTTGACACACACAGGTATAGGAGTTCAGAGTGTTGACGCACAAAGAGTTGGCATCACACCTGTTCAGGTCAGGCGTCGCACACTCATCTGGGTCTGTCCAAAAGGGAGGGTAAAGTTACCCCTAGGCGCTGCTTTTGGGTCAGTTTCTAATTTCCCCCACTAATGGTTAAGGTTAGAATTGGGAGAGGGGAAGCTGACTTTACAATGGAGCATAAAAAAACAGCAGCAGCATTCTGTGTAATGCACAGAGTTCCATTATTTCAGTGATAGTGTGCCAAGCAACATACAAACCCCACATTTGGGCCTAGGTAGGCAAGAATTATAGTTTGAACGCGTCATACAAGTTTAAAAGACATGAAATGTTAAAAGAAATCTGACAATACTCCATGCGATGCTGTTGGTGGTTCTCTTACCATCCCAGTAGATGATCCCGTCCTTGACTGTGATATTGGGCGGCTGGAGGGACTGGATATGGTCCAGCTGCTCGCCAGGTGGTAGCGGTAAGTCTACGTCGGTTATGGAAGCGTCAAAGCCTTGAAAGGTAATCTTAGTTTTGGATTCGCCTTCCAGCTCCTTGAATGCAACCAACTCCACCCTGGTCTTAATTGGGTACTCTTTCAAAAGCTCCTCCAGCTATGGGCATGAATAAATGTCAGTGAGAGGGAGGCCAGGGTTGTGTTCATAAGACCACATGACAGAATGTTTTTATTTTTTGTAATATGTTTAAGTTAACGTTTCTTGTCAAGTCCAAGTAGTCCCTCTCGGTTTGTCAGTTTTATTCCATTTGGTGCCCAAAGACACTCACTAGTTTTTCGTAGATGCGCTTCAGCTCAGCCCAGGGCTCAGTCTTTGGGTCCAACACCATTAACCAAGGCACAATAAAGGCTAGAACTGAGAAAACAAAACATCAACCCTACAGCAAAACAAAGCCATAAACATTGTGTACATGGAAAGTCTGAGTATAAGCCAAAGCAGTTTAATTTCATAAGTAATAGCATAAAAATGCACGAGAAGACAATTAACAAAGCACTCGTTTAAAGAAAACGCTTTAACTGATCATATCAAGTGCATGTAGAATAACAAATCTGTTCCTGGAACATCCATTTATTCCTCTCCTAAACCCACCCAATATAAACATCCATTTCTTCCTCTCCTAAACCCACCCAACAATATAAACATCCATTTCTTCCTCTCCTAAACCCACCCAATATAAACATCCATTTCTTCCTCTACTAAACCCACCCAACAATATAAACATCCATTTATTCCTCTACTAAACCCACCCAACAATATAAACATCCATTTATTCCTCTCCTAAACCCACCCAATATAAACATCCATTTCTTCCTCTACTAAACAATATAAACATCCATTTCTTCCTCTACTAAACCCACCCAACAATATAAACATCCATTTCTTCCTCTACTAAACCCACCCAACAATATAAACATCCATTTATTCCTCTACTAAACCCACCCAACAATATAAACATCCATTTATTCCTCTCCTAAACACACCCAACAATATAAACATCCATTTATTCCTCTCCTAAACCCACCCAATATAAACATCCATTTATTCCTCTCCTAAACCCACCCAATATAAACATCCATTTCTTCCTCTCCTAAACCCACCCAACAATATAAACATCAATTCATTCCCCTCCTAAACCCACCCAACAATATAAACATCAATTTATTCCCCTCCTAAACCCACCCAACAATATAAACATCAATTTATTCCCCTCCTAAACCCACCCAACAATATAAACATCAATTTCTTCCTCTCCTAAACCCACCCAACAATATAAACATCTGGCGTAGGTTCAGTAGACAAACGTCATGGAACACGGGATCGAAATGACGTGAATAGAGATTACGTGCTTCCTTACTCTACGCATCAGAGGCACATTTGCACATGCCTATACAATACCAGTCAAAGGTTTGGACACACCTACTCATTCAAGGGTTTTTCTTTATTTTTACTATTTTCTACATTGTAGAATAATAGTGACGACATCAACACTATGAAATAGCACATCTGGAATCATGTAGTAACCAAACAAGTGTTAAACATGTCAAAATATATTTTAGATTCTTCAAAGTAGCCACCCTTTGCCTTGATGACAGCATTACACACTATTGGCATTCTCTTAACCAGCTTCATGAGGTTGTCACCTGGAATGCATATCAATTAACAGGTGTGCCTTAAGTGGAATTTCTTAATGCGTTTGAGCCAATCATTTGTGTTGTGACAATGTAGGGTTGGTATAGACAGCCCTATTTGGTAAAAGACCAAGTCCATATTATGGCAAGAACAGCTCAAATAAGCAAAGAGAAATGACAGTATATCATTACTTTAAGACATGAAGGTCAATCATTTCAGAAAATGTCAAGAACTTTGAAAGTTTCTTCAAGTGCAGTCGCAAAAACCTTCAAGTGCTATGATGAAACTAGCTCTCACGAGGACCGCCACAGGAGAGGAATACCTAGAGTTCTCTGCTGCAGAGGATAAGTTCATTATAGTTACCAGCCTCAGAAATTGCATCCCAAATAAATGCTTCAGAGTTCAAGTAACAGACATCAACTGTTCAGAGGAGATTGCGTGAATCAGGCCTTCATGGTTGAATTGCTACAAAGAAACCACTACTAAAGGACACCATAAATAAGAAGAGACTTGCTTGGGCCAAGAAACAAGAGCAATGGACATTAAACTGGTGCAAATCTGTCCTTGGTTCTGACGAGTCCAAATTCGAGATTTTTGGTTCCAACCGCCGTGTCTTTGTGAGAGGCAGACTAGGTGAAGCATGTAGGTGGTGTGATGATGCTTTGCTGGTGACACTATTTATTTAGAATTCAAGGCACACTTAACCAGCATGGCTACCACAGCATTCTGCCGTGATACACCTTCCCATCTGGTTTGCGCTTAGTGGGACTATCATTTGTTTTTCAACAGGGCAATGACCCAAAACACCTACATAAGGGCTATTTGACCAAGAAGGAGAGTGGTGGAGTGCTGCATCAGATGACCTGGGTCCACAATCACTGACCATAACCCAAATTAGGTGGTTTGGGATGAGTTGGACCGCAGAGTGAAGGAAAAGCAGCCAACAAGTGCTCAGCATATGTATGAAGACTGTTGGAAAAGTATTCCAATGTGACTACCTCATGAAGTTGGTTGAGAGAATGCGAAGAGTGCGCAAAGCTGTCATTAAGGCAAAGGGTGGCTACATTGAAGAATCTAAAATATATTTTGTTTAACACTTTTTGGTTACTACATGATTCCATGCGTGTTATTTCATAGTTTTGATGTCTTTACTATTATTCTACAACGTAGAAAATAGTAAAAATAAAAAAAAACCCTTGAATGAGTAGGTGTGTCCAAACCTTTGACTGGTACTGTATATATGATAATTCCACAACATTGTGCCCTACTGAACACAGCCCAGATGACACCAACCTTTGTCTTCATTCGGCCTCAGGGTGGACGCCACCGGCAGCACGAGGGCGTTGACGGAAACGTTGACTCCATCGAAACACACCAGGGCCGGGTCAGCGCTCCACTCGCCGTCACACTCTTCCCACACGTCCAGGGCATAGCGCGCACCCTCAATGAGCCCCAGGAGGGGGAGCAAAGGCTCCATCAGCCGGCCTTGCTGGATGGTCGAGCCATTGTCATAAGACAGCTGGTACTGAAAGGCCAGGCCCTGTCCGGTCCCACCAATCCACAGCGCTGTAGAGTCCTCAGGACGGTAGCGCAGTTCTGAAACACCTCTGGGTCCTAGGAGAGAGAAGAACGGAGTAGGGTGCAGTTGACCCAAGATAGTAGCTACTAAAAAACAATTGGATACCACGAAATTGGGGAGAAAAATTCACACACACAAAAAAAATACAAATAGGATTGGGGGAAGGGAATGTGATCCTAGATCTGTACCTAGGGGAAACATCACCCCTGAAAAGAGAGAGGAGAAAGCAAATACCCACCCAACATAGCAGATACAGGTCTGCAATACTGTAGTGGTCTTCAATACTGGCCCTATAGTCTCTACAGGGTGGGCAGGTTTGTGTTCCAGCCCAGTACTGCTGCCATACATACTGTCTACTGAACTAATCAATCAATCACGAATAGTTGAATCAGGTGTTGGATTGGAACAAAAGCATGTACATAAAAGCATGTGATCGCACTTTATTTAATCACCAATCAAGCTGATTAAATGATTAGGTTATCGTTATTCATTTTATCCATTCAATCCCCCCTAAATGAATCTCTAACCTAGTCAAAAATAGACATGAGCTGCCCAAACATCAATCACGCAACCGCTCAACATGAGCCCAGTTTGGCTCCAGTTTACCTGTGCGAGCGAGTACGGTCTTGGAGCTCATGACCACGCTGTCTCCACACAGCGCCTCTACTCTAGCCAAGTACTGGCTGCACGGCAGAAGGCTGGCCACCGTGTGGCTGGTGAGCAGGGTGGTGTAGTGGAGCACCCCCTGGTGGTAGATCCTGAACATGGAGATAGAAGAAGTGTTCCTCACCACCCAGCTCAGGGTGTAGTTGTCCGGCCCCGAGGAGGTCTGCCACAGGTTCTCAATTTCTGAGTGGACTAAAGAGAAGGCCGATAGTCATTTCCAAAAGTGTTCACCGTAAGCAAAGTAGGAGAAAGGCAATTCAAGACTGTGTGAAACCAGTGCCTTGGATGAACAGATGTTATGGGTTTACTTTGGCTGCATGTCAATAGAAGCAATTTCCTCTTTTCTCCTTCCCCTCATTTGCAGTGATCAGAGAACTCTGTTAGAATAGGTGAAAACACCCGTCCTACCCTCCTCAGAACACCGGTCCTACCCTCCTCAGAACACCGGTCCTACCCTCAGATTTGCGCATATAAAAGGGAAGGAGACGAGGGGATGAAACTTAAGGCTATTGACACTCAGCCTAGCATAGCATCAACTAGGTGGATCTTACCAGTATTCCCTTTGATGAGGACCATTCTGCTGTGGCGAGCCTCCGTGCCTGCCTGGCACACCGTCTGCAGGCCAAACTTCACCCTGCTACAGGGCGGCAGGTCAGATTGAGAGAACACAAAGGTGTCCAGTGTGTGCCTGAATGACCTCTCCTCCAATACATGGTTGGTGCCATTGAGGTAGAGGACCGTGACAAGGAAGAAGGAGAACTTGCGGTTGTCAGGACAGTCCCAGGACACTGTGACACTGCTGCTGTTCCACGTCGTCACCTGGAAATGTCTGGGGACTTCTGGGTCTGGATATGAATAGCAATTATGCAGCAATATGTAACAAAGTAATTACTCCATAAATATCAATACAACACAGTGCTACTCATCAGTAGCGAGCTCATGGGACAGGACATAAGTTATATTCCTCAAAAATCTATACTTTATTATTTTATATCATCAAAAAGGCCTGTAAATAACAGTTTGAACCTCTAAGAAAGATCGGTGCGATTACACAGGGTGACAACGACTAGAGCTACCAAGAGTGTATTCACTAGGAACTAGTGTATTAATTTTGCTACAGTATGCACTAATGAATACACCCCAACTGTACCTGTGATAGTGGAGAGACAGGTAAGCGAGTGGCTGCCTGCCACCCCCACACAGGCAGCATAGGAACTGCAGGATTCCAGGGCTGTGAAGCGGTAGTGGTTGGAGTGGGTACTGTCCACACTAAGGGCAGCGTAGGCCTTCATCTCAGAGTGGTATAGGGACACAGAGTGGACGGGGACAGGGGCAGCCGGGGGCTGCATCTTCTCTTTCCAGGACACCAGTAACATGGAGGTACTCCTGGACTCCAGCTTCAAAGGGTAGCGCACGGTGTGACCTAGGAGAGGAGATGATGGGAGTGATGACTACATTTATGACCTGCACACCAGTGGTCTAGTGGGCATATTCCCAGATCATCACCTGAATTCTGTCTCCATCTTGATTTCACTTTTGCTCTCACTCCCTTTTGAGTCTCATGTCTGTCGATCCATGTTTCCATCTAACTACCTTCCTTCATCTCTCTCCTTCCATCTCCCTCCCTCCATTTATTTATCCCTCTCCCTTTGTGGCTCTCTCGGTCCCCCTCACTCTCTCAAACAAAGACAAAGACGTAACAACGTTACCGAGCATGAGGATGAAGTTTGGGTCCTGATAGAGGTACAGAGTGCTGTTTTCACACGCAAACACCTCATTGGTGGAGAACAACTCCAGGGCTTCCTAAGAGCGATAACATGAGAATGGACAAACATTAATCTTTCATTCAAAAGGGACATTATGGTGACACCAGATAAGAGGAGAATGTCATCACTTATATTACAGGTCTACCCACCAGAGTGCTATTGATGGGCTGTTGGTCAGGTTTATGTATACTTCTGAACTCAATGGAATGTGAACCTTCAAGTGAATAAAAAAAATATTATACTGTAGCCTGATCTAATGAACACCAATGGTAATCTCAGAATCACAGAACTAAAATATTGCGTAATTTGTTTAGATCAATGGATACAGGACAGTGTTTGTACTTAAATAAAGTCAATGAGTGGAAGGGTGGAAGACCTATACTTACCTGGGAAGATGGAGAATATCCACTTCCAAACCGTGACACCATAATGAAGTGTCAATTTGTGTTCCACAGTAGTGGCAACTGTCAAAGATGAAAATGTGTCCTCTCTCCAAATGGATTTCAATTTGGTGGTGTTCAACCATAAATGTCCTTCTGGCCAACTGTAGAGAATCAAAGTGAACAAGACACATAGGTGTAAGTTAGTGCCAAGTGCATGGTTCAGAAGTTTGGCATGATTATGTGTTTATGAAATACTGGACTTGTTTACCTCCCAAACAAGGAGTTGTTGCTGATTTTCCAACATATGGAGAAAGTAAAACTACTGCAGCTTCCTGCAGATTGTAAGAAGCTAACGTTACATGTCACAATTAACTCATGAAAATCAACCAAACCCCGCGTCCCGGGAAGAAATTAAACTAAATATATGTTTGTGTGTAACTCATAATTGATGTGGAAACAGCATAGCCACTCAGTATCAATTACAAACACGACAATAACGCACTTAGCACGCACAGGCTACTTACCGAGAGATATCGTGTGAGGTACAAGAATGAACAATATAAATGGAAACGCGAAACAGGTCCTGCAAAAGCAAAGTCGGTGTTCTTTATCAATAATCATGGCCGTCTTAATTCACCATTAAATGAATAAAACAAGAACGAAATTAAGTATATGTTTAGCCTACATGTTTCTTGCGGCTGTTATTTTGCGCTCAGGTATGGGTAAGCGTGATTGAGTTGACGAAAACAAACGACTGACCTGACGTCATCGACTAATAATGACCAACAGGTGCAGGTCAATCTGATAGGGCCCACTGTCTTGGTGCAGGTTTGATCACAAATTATTTGCACAATATCATATATTATGATGTTTAACTAATGTTACAGATATGGATTGGGGGGAGGGGAATCTGATCCTATATCTGTATCTAGGGGAAACGTCACACAGAGCAATATTGTGACCACCCAAGAATGAGCTGAGCTTCACATCATGGGAACCTATTATCTCGTTAGGTAAACGAAAGACCACCTGCCTCCCATTACTGGAAGTGCAACACAGGGTCCTGGCTATCCCAAGTATATCAGTCATGAGTCCTAATCCACAGTTGTCTGACAAGGGAAGTTCTGTCTGAGAACTGTCCAATTGGCCAAATTAGTGTCACGAGTATCCACACAGGCCTCTGTAAGAACCAAAGATTCTTGTTGTTAAACTCAAGATCGTTCACATGGGGCTTTTACATGGGAATCATTTTCACACTGTGAAGACTCAATCAAGGAGGTGGGCAGAGCCAAGCGCGAACTATAAATATATTATTGGTGCATATTAATGTTAATTTGCATATTTCTGTTAGGGAACGCCTACTCTCTTTGTCTTGATTGATATAGTCCCTCTGACTTGCCGCTGGACTTCCTGTCCTTACCAAATATGGTATGAAAAGGAAAGCCTGAAAAGGAAGAAGCATTTCCCCCTTACTCATCTGTGTAGGAGTTTAGGCTTCAATTTTCTGCCCCAGCTAGGACGCAACTGGAGAATGATCTGATCTGACCTGACTGAGAGACCCTGGCTAATACTTTCTAATAATTCATTCAGGAAAGATGGAGAGCTGTCACTGTTTCTTGCTGCTTTGCTCACTGGTCTTTGCGATGTCTTTTGCAGAGGAGGCAACGTTTGAGAATGAGATCGACCTTACAGAGTTTATTAGAAGGATTTCTTCCTCTGGACTACTGGTCAGGGATCAGCCTCTGGCTATCAACAGAGACCTTCGCTTTGAAACAAACTCACTGGAGGAGCTTGGAGATCCAGAGGATTCCATTCCCATCTGGACTGATGAGGAACCAGTCATCCAGAATACACTCAACCCCAGGACTACCATCCCTGATATTCCTGACTATGGCCCCATAGTGTTGACCAACAATGGGTTGATCAAGGGACTCACAGTGGAAAAGTCCCACATATTTTATGGGATCCCGTACGCGGACCCACCTGTGGCCACGTACCGCTGGAAGCCCCCCAGACCGGTGACCCCGTGGCCGGGGGTCCACGACGCCACGTACCCGAGGGACGCGTGTATGCAAGGCTGCAGTGGCCCTATATCTGACAGGTGCCCTCAGAAGGTAGGGGACTAACACAGATGGGCTCGATAATTATGTTGTTATGATTTAGCACAATGTTCTACCAGTGTGTCATGTGCAGCGTGTTGACAGTGAAACATGAAATTAACAAAGTCCTGAATAATCTCCCGATAACATCCAGGAATGTCTTTGATTCATCAATAATGTGAGTATTTTATTTGGCGTGTGAAATGGCGTGTGAAATGTGAATATTTGGTTTCTGAAATGAAATGTGTCTTCCCATAGGTGAGTGAGAACTGCCTCTACCTCAACATATTTGTACCTCTGGATGTGAACTTCAGTTCCCCTTTACTGACAACCCTGCCAGTGATGGTGTGGATCCACGGGGGAGATTTCATTGCTGGCTCAGCCTCCAAGCCCCTGTACGATGGGAGGTTCATCAGTAACTTCACTCACACTGTGGTGGTGAGCATGGCGTATCGGCTAGGTAAGACAGGTGTTCTTTAGCTCCGGGGTGGAGTTTCTCTAGGTACATATCTAGGATCCATTTCCCTAAACCTAACCTTAACCATTAGTGGGGGAAATGCCAAACTGACCAGGGTCCATATTTCAAGGGAACGTCACCCTACACCTCTTCACTATACAACCTTTATCTAGTTATCCAGGCTAGTTTCCATGAGATCAAATGGTTTCTTTCATAAGAGACCTGGAACAGGGCAGAGACAGTCCAGAGACCTTGTGTGATTCATTAGTGTGTTTGCTGATTACATTATCTTACACAGCCCAAAACTAGGATGGTGATTTCAAACATTTCTGAACAGAGAGTCTGATTTATCAGAAGACCCTGGGTATATCAACTTGCTGTATATATAATATACTTTTCTCAAGTGGACTTAGACTTCTACCATCTTCTCCTCAATAAATACCATTTGGTGGGTGTAGCGAGTTGCGACCCTGTGGTGGCCTGATCAATATGGGTATGTGAGACCATTGAGAAAAGGCCATTATCTGTGTGGGTGTCAGAAGAGGCTGGTGGGCAGAGATGGGAGGATGGGTTAATTGTAATGGCTGGAATGGCATAAATAGAACCATACCAAAACGCCATGTGTTTGAATCCGTTCCATCAACTCCATTTCAGACATTATGATTAGCCAGTCCTCCTATATCTCTGCCCACCAGTCTCCTCTGAGAGGTGTATTGTTTTGTGTATTGTTTTGTGTATAGTTTTTCATGGTCCAAGGAACTTGCTGTATCATTGCAGGGGCGTTTGGTTTCCTCGTCTCGGGAAAAGACCCCAAAACCTCAGCAACCGGGAATTATGGGATCCTGGATCAGCAGGTTGCTCTTCTCTGGGTTCAACAAAACATTGCTCTGTTCGGAGGCGACCCCAGCAAGGCAAGCACGTACACATTATCCTGGGTTGTGTTCATTAGAGCAGGCAAGGGAAAATATTTACAAATGTTTCGCAATGGAAAACAAATATGAGTGTTTCTTAGACTAGCCCACGTAGTCCCTGCCTGTTTGTCTGTTTTTTATCTATTTAACGCCTAATGATCCACAGTCACACAGTCATACAAAATGACAACATCTGATTTTCTTCCACCACCTCAAGTCCTTGATGATCTCAATGGACTCAAACTGATCTTTTTGTTTTGTTGCAGAGTTGGGGGTCACTTCTTTTTGTGCAGGGTTGGGGATCAGGTGCAGGGTTGGGGATCAGGTGCAGGGTTGGGGATCAGGTGCAGGGTTGGGGCTCAGGTGCAGGGTTGGGCGTTAGGTGCAGGGTTGGGCATCAAGTACCAGGTTGGTGGTCAGGGAAAGGGTTGGGGTCAATTCCATTTAAATTCAGTCAATTCGGGAAGTAAATATACATTTATATTCCAATTGTTGTCATTGAACAGTGAATTGGAATTTCTGTCTACTTCCTGAATGGACTGAAGTGAAATGGAATTGATTCCAACTCTGGTCAGGAAAAACTCCAGATACACTGACCTAGATATTCACATTCTGACCATGTATAGAAATACCTTGTTGGTTTTATTTCAGCAGTGGTTGTTGTTGAATGACCTCTATATATCCCGTGGTGCTGTCGTGACTGATTTGTAGTGAGGCCACACCACTGGGAGAATAACAGCCTCTGTGAGGCATAGAGAATAACAGCCTCTGTGAGGCACAGCGACGCGCTCCTCCAGCCCTAATGACATTTCTCTGAGTGGTTATTGAGTGGGGAAAGATGCTGTCCAGAGATGGGGCGATGCTGCAGAGTAGGGTTGCAAAATCCCAGGAACTTTCAATAAATTCTCTGGTTTTCCAGAAGCCCTAGTTGTGACCTACTGCAGACCCAACACAAACACATTCGTTGGATCATGCAGAAAGAGAAATTGCTGGCATCTCATACAAACAGCTAGTACCACACGCTGGTTGGTTCAGTAAAAGTGATGTTGAAAGCCTTTCAGTTCTGTATCCCAACTCCATCAATCAAAGATAAACAGCTTTATCATCCTGCGTTATATCTAAATGAGGCATAAAACCATCAGGATTATGTGTTTGTGTACGTTGTTATTTTCTCTGTCTGTGGATATACAACACAACCCTGATTATGGCTCATTAACATCCAAAACAGGTGACCATGTTTGGGGAGAGTGCAGGAGCCCAGTCAGTGAGCCTCCATCTGATGGTCCAGAGCAGTAAGCCCCTGTTCAAACAGGCTGTGTTCCAGAGCCTACCCTTCTCCATCCCTCTCAAGACCAGGTCGGTGACCTCTAACTCCTAACATCTGGGTAGTGTTCATTAGGGCACACTGCAGCAAAAACAAGCATTTCTCATTGGACAGATCCACATTTATCTTCCTGTTTCAGTCCGTTTCCTTCCGTTGGCCGAATGTACACATGACTCAGCTGGTGGTCTTGATCGCTAACTCCTTTAAAATATGAAATCCGCCGTAGTGGAAACGGTCCCACTGTCCGCCCCACCGCCGTTGTTGTTGTTGTTTTGTTGACGAAGCTGAGCGTCGTGCAACGCAACAAAATAAATGTCAGTACGTATTCTACTGTTCTATCGCGCGTGCGATGATAGCAAAGGGAAAAATAGTGTTTCATTGTTTCCAGTAACTTCTTCGTTGTTATAATATCCCAAACAGTCGTGGCGGTTTCACCATTCAGGATTTCAGGTTTAAGAAGGAGACCCTCACTTTGCTTCATCTATATCGATCAACTTATCCTTCCCACATTTTGAATGAGTAATCCTTGCCATATGTGAAATTGACTACAAAAGTGAATCGCCGACCTTCCTGATAAGTGTTTTGTTATACGGCCTGCCAAGCTACAAGGAATAAATGGGATTAATTCAATAAAATTGAATTCAATCAATTAAATTCAATGTTATTTCTCCCCTCGGGGTTACAGTTTAGACATGCTAATGCATCCAAGAAGACGAGGTACCTTTAAGTTCCAGTCCATGTCCTAGTAAAACAGTCATTCCATCTCCAGCTGTCGTTACTCTCCTGGAAGAGATGTGGCACTACCTAATGTTCCCATTGAGCAGAGAGAGACTATCTGTGGTCTGTTTTCTTTGTTCCAGACATGATGCCCTGAAGCTGGGGAGGGACTTTGCCAGACAGGCCAACTGCTCTGTGAGCGACATCGTGTGCCTGCTGTCCCTCAGTCCTCAGGCTGTCCTCGCTGCCCAGATTAAGTCAAGTAGGAGACCAGTCTTTTTCTGTGTCTCTGTCTGTCTCTGACTGACCGTTTTTAGACCGAGTTGTGACCCAAATGGCCCCCTATCCCCATAGGACTCGGGTCAAAGTAAGGAACAATTTGGGACACAACAAATGTTGACCCTCTACCTATCTACTGTTGACCCATCTAAGTTGGCCCTTATTCATGACAAACTCATCATCTCAGAGTTGCTTAAGTGTGTTTCATTACAGAGCTAGTTGTTTAGCAGGGAGTCATTTTATGTATATTTGCAGGATGTATTTTGGTAAGTAACTAATTGTTCTCTCTGACTCTCTCTCTTTCTTCCCCTTCCTCATCTCTCTTCTCTCTCTCTCTTCTCTGTCTCAGGTTCCAAAGTGGTGAATCCCTTCAGGTTCCTGGAGATCTTTGAGACCTGGGGGCCCTACGTGGATGGAGAGCTGATCAAGGAGCAGGCTGTGACTGCCTTCCAGAAGGGCCACTGGCAGAAGGAGAAACCAGTCCTCCTTGGTATGGACCACTTGAAATACACTCACATTTAACCAGAACAGCTTTTAACGGCTGGCCCCATAACACTTAATAATACATTTAATTTGGCAAATGTCTTTCAGGACACTCCAAGAACAACTTACAGTATATTAAAAGTAGGTACTCTGAACTAGTGAAGACATATGTTACACACTTAAGGTTACAGAGATGGTTCGGTGCATGTGTGATGACGAGTAACCATTGCCAGAGACCTGAAGAGTTGCATTGGCTCCCCAAGTCAATGCCTGGGCTTTGGCTAAGCTGGCTAAGGGTGTGACTTAATTAGATTGAGTTGTTGAATGTTAGATGGTGAAGTGCATTTGGTTCCCTCTCAGCTGGCCACTCGACATAACACATCTGTAGGAGAGATTCTTCATCCCTGATGTGTTCTGTGTCCTTCCCTTCTACAGGATCCATGGTTATATTCATACCAGGGTTGTGTTCATTAGGGCTCGCAAATGTTTAAAACATTCTATAGAAAATGTAAATGATTCCAGATAGTCCCTCCCTCCCTGTTTCATCCCGATATCTTCTGTTTGGTGCCTAATGAACACAACCAAGATTATACCAGAATGTTTGGACCAACATTTTGAAGGCATGCTGTTGACGTACAACAACCTTGCAGGAACCACTTCAGAGGAGGGGGTGATATTTGTGTACGGGGTCTTCACCAAGCCTGTGTCTGCGGTGGAGTGCACCGTCTACACCGCGGCCATCTTCAAACAGCACGCCCTCAGGATTCTACACAAGTACCTGCCCCTGTACAAGGACATTGACCGACGGGACATGCTGGCTCAGGTAAAATATTACTTTCAGAGGGTGCGTCCCAATACTCTCTCCTTTCTTCCAAAGTGTGCACTTGTTCACTTCCTTTAATGGATTTGGCAGGAAATGACTGGTATGGAAACTCCAGCCTATGCCTACACCAATCCAATGCTTTTAAATGAGTAGTGAACGGGTCCAGACATCAGGAAGACGAGATCATTGGGACGTAGCCAGGGAGAAACTCAGTGTTGTCCATGCAAACATGTTAGATAAAAGACTAATCGAATGTAAAAAGGACATTGATTAATCATCCAAAAAGTAATGTTTTACATTAAAGTCAACAAGTTTTGGCAATGTTCATTGTCAGGCTCCAGATCAGTGGTTGTAGGGCTAGACTGTCACATCTGCAGCCAGTGGACTGTAGAGAGAGACCTCGGAGCGTGATGAGGACACATCTGCCCATCTCCTCGCTTCATCTCACCGCATCTAGATGAGCCTTGTTGAGCTCTGGGGAGAAGGTTTCAGTAGGTACAGACCTAGGATCAGCTTCCCCTCCCCCAATCCTAACCTACAAAAAATGATAAACTGACCCAAGATAAGCGTCTACTCTAGCGGTACCTTCACCCTACTCCCCATGCTGAAAATCTCTTACTCAATTCTCTGTGGGAATGATCTGTCCAAGTCATCAAAAAAATCAGGACGGACTTAATCATTATAATTATATGCTACCAAATTTGTATTAGGTTCCGATTCTTTTTTTGATTAACCAAACTATCACAATAACCCAGAGAGCTACGTTTCTAACTGCCTGAATTATTTTAGAGGTAAACGCTTTATATTTTCTGATTTTAATCTGTGTAGAGATGGGTTACTTCTGATCGTTTGGTTCTTCATAGTGCAACTCCGCATGATTACCAGCAGAGGGTGCTAAAATACAAATTTATGTTTAGGCTCCTCCCATGGCCATCCTCCTCAAAGAATCATTAGTGGTGCTGTCTGGAGCAGAGTGCCATTGTCTCTTTGAGATGTATACCACACAGTGGAAGCAGATCTTTAGGAAATAAGAGACACAGAGGAAGACTACCCAATCACAGTTTCCCCAAGCTACAGATCTAGGATCAGCTTCCCCTCCCCCCATCCTAACCTTAACCAGTATTGGGGGAAATGCAAAACTGACCAAAGATCAGTGTCTAGGGGCAACTTCACCCAGTCAGCCAGAGAGTTGACATCAGATAGAGCCATATTCAGTATGCAGCCCAGGCTATTTCACTACCAGCTCAGGCTAGATGATGTTCAGTGTGGATTACAGGATAAACTGACTCCAACCACACTAGAGACAACAACAGACAATGAATACATAAACTGCATCAGTAGAATACATGCATTCACTGTAGTGAGGGAAACGCTCTCATTTCCAAGTCCACATCCAAAATGTGAAACAGAGAGCTCGGATGGTAAATAGCCTCAGGTACTTTCTCTGGAGGTTTTGAATCTAAAGTGAGAGATGAGTGTGCTGAGAGAGGCAGGGGGCAGAAGGTGACACTCCCATACCTGCTTAGTATTCATATACAGTTCACTGTCTGTGTGTGCCCAGTGAAGAGGAGCAGAATAGGAGGAAGGACCCCCCCCCCCCCCCTTCCTAAAGGACAGGTCCCAGGGGAGGGGAGGGTCATGACAAATGTCAGCTATTGCACTGAGGCCACATGGCTCAGCCTGGGAGGTGCGAAGGAGAGGTAAAGGGGAAGAGAGCGGGGGAGAGAGAGAGTGGTAGAGAAAGTGAACTGGGGAGAAGGGGAGATGAAGTGAGCTGTTGAGCAAGCGAAGGGGAGGTATCTGTGACCAACAGATGCATATCTGTATTCCCATTCCTTGTGAAATCCATAGATTAGGGCCTAACGAATCTATTTCAATTGACTGATTTCCTCATATGAACTGCAACTCAGTAAAATCTTTGAAATTGTTGCGTTTTATATTTTTGTTCAGTGTATATCCTTTGAGGACACTGAGGGTTACAGGTGTTCTAGATGATTCTGTGCCGCGTAGGCGGCTGCACTGAGTGTTTTCCTGAGTATAGTTTCCAGGTAACAAGCGAGACAAAATGCTTTGAGCGGCAGTTCTGTAGCACACACACTAGCCACTAGGGACTCTTTTCTCTTTGTTGAACTCAACGACCTCTCTGTTTACTCCCAGATTCTATTGAACTCAATGACCTCTTTGTTTGCCCACAAATTGTATTGACCTCTGTTTAAGCCCAGATTCTATTGACCTCAATGATCTCTCTGTTTTAGCCCAGATTGTATTGAACTCAATGACCTCTCTACTTCCCTCCAGATTGTGACAGACTACGTCTTCCTTTGCCCCTCCCGCAAGGCAGCCCGGGCAGGCACCAAAGTGGGCAGCGCCGTGTGGATGTACGTCTTCGACCATGTGATATCGGACCACAGTGTGTGGTCCGGTCTGTCCTTCTGCTACGAGCACGTGTGTCACGGCGCTGAGCTGCCCTTCCTCTTCAACACTGCCTCCATGGCTAACTTCACGCTGGCCCCACCCGAGAGGCTGCTGTCCAATCGGATGTTGTGTTACTGGGGGACATTCGCCCACACCGGGGACCCGGCCTCACGGATGCAACAGAGCGGCTTCTGTAGACAGCAGCGCCTGCCGGCCTGGCCCCGCTACTCGGACACCAGCTCCTGGTTGGTCATGAACTTCACTGTCCGCTCCCATGCCCAGGTGGGCACCAGGGACCATATCTGTGACTTCTGGGACAAGCTGGGCATCTATTAGGGCATAGGGGTGGGCATGGGGCGGGCAATGGTGTTGGTATTGGTTATGTATGCATACATAGAGTGGGGGAAGGAGGGGAAGACGACGAGGGGAAGAGAAGAAGACGAGGGGAAGAGAAGAAGATGATGGGAAGGAGGGGATGAAAAGATGCAGTCATCCTTCTCTCCCCTGACGTATGAAACATATCTGTGTATCTACTTTGGAAGGATTGCATGTTTTTAGTTTTCTAACCATTTCTCATCCCCAGCTGCTTCATTTGATGTGATTTGTGCAGTGACTTGTTGGCTACGTACTTGAGAACTCCTACATGAATACCCCACTGTCGCTGTACATGTGAAACAGTTTGGATAATGTTTTTTCTATGATAAATCACAGTGAGAAATACTCTGTTATCTTCGTAAAAAAGCATGGCCATTGGGGGAGAGAGAGAGTGGTAGATTGGTCATTGAGATGCATGCTGGGTCAGAACGACCTGAAAACATACATACTGATGATTGACATCTAGTAGGTCTCCCTAGCTTACTCGTTCCCCCCTCTTCTCTCTAGCTCTCTTTCCATCCCCCCTCTCTAGCTCTCTTTCCATCCCCCCTCTCTAGCTCTCTTTCCATCCCCCTCTTCTCTCTAGCTCTCTTTCCATCCCCCTCTTCTCTCTAGCTCTCTTTCCATCCCCCTCTTCTCTCTAGCTCTCTTTCCATCCCCCCTCTTCTCTCTCTAGCTCTCTTTCCATCCCCCCTCTTCTCTCTCTAGCTCTCTCTTTCCATCCCCCCTCTTCTCTCTCTAGCTCTCTTTCCATCCCCCCTCTTCTCTCTCTAGCTCTCTTTCCATCCCCCCTCTTCTCTCTCTAGCTCTCTTTCCATCCCCCCTCTTCTCTCTCTAGCTCTCTTTCCATCCCCCCTCTTCTCTCTCTAGCTCTCTTTCCATCCCCCCTCTTCTCTCTCTAGCTCTCTCTTTCCATCCCCCCTCTTCTCTCTCTAGCTCTCTCTTTCCATCCCCCCTCTTCTCTCTCTAGCTCTCTTTCCATCCCCCCTCTTCTCTCTCTAGCTCTCTTTCCATCCCCCCTCTTCTCTCTCTAGCTCTCTCTTTCCATCCCTCCCTCTTCTCTCTCTAGCTCTCTCTTTCCATCCCCCCCCTCTTCTCTCTGGCTCTCTCGTTCCACCCCCCACCCCCCCTCTTCTCTCTAGCTCTTTCTCTTCCTACCAACCCACATGCTCAGAGGCATAACATAAAGTATCGATTTCACAGCAGTAAGTCCAGATCAATAGAAAAGGTTATCTAGAATCTCAAAATGGAACATGACCTCAGGGGCCCTCTACTTCCTTGTTAAACAGCAGGGCAGATCTAAATGCATTTGCAATAGTGGTGTAGGGTGAATTTGCCCCTAGATGCTGATCATGGGTCAGTTTTGCATTTCACCCACTAATGATTTTGTTTTTTAAATCTTTATTTAACTAGGCAAGTCCGTTAAGAACAAATTCTTATTTTCTTAACTGCCTGTTCAGGGACAGAACGACAGATTTGTACCTTGTCAGCTTGGGGATTTGAACTTGCAACCTTAGTTGCAAGTAGTTACTAGTCCAACGCTCTAACCACTAGGCTACCCTGCCACCCCAAATTAAAGTTAGGATTGAGGGAGGGGAAGCTGGTCCTAGATCTGTTCCTTGGGGAAACTTCACAGAGCCTCAGACTACTCATGTTATCCTAACCATAATCCACTATCAGATAGCAGGCATAAAATGATTAATTCACCTGTAATATATGTCATCTTGACCTGTATTCACCACCACCCGGATGGTGGGTATAAAGCTCTGAGGACATATGGTATTCTATCATTGAATTGTAATATATATGGAAATAAGCAGAGGGGAAATGCAATACATTTTTTCAGGCCTGATGTTGTGGTTCTGTATTTCAACATGTCACTTTCCCCCTGTTGTGGAGTTTACCCCCTGCGTTGCTAGCATTCAGCCACTACATTGATTCAGTGTATTTACACTGCATATCTGGAGCACATGGTTCTGTCCCAAATGGAGCCCTATTCCCTTTACGGTGCATGGGCCCTGGTTAAAAGTAGTGCACTATGTAGGGAATCAGGTGCCATTTGGGAAGCAAGTCCTGGAGTACATGGCTCTCAATGTCAACGGAGGCCACTGTGATGTGTCCCTATTTTCCTCTCTCTTATGGTGTCCTCTCTTCTAGATGCCAAACTCACTGCAGTCTCTGACCTTTTCCCTCTACAGTGCCAGCCCATGCCACACACACACACACACACATACACACCCACTTGCATGTGTGCATGTAAACACACACACGCCAGGACACACACACACATAAGCACAGACATACACATACACACACTGCCTGTACAGTCCCACACTGATTATGAGATGTGCTGACACCAAAAGAGAGTGCCAACTCAACCTCATTAACACTGAGCTCTACTGGATGTTCCCCTGCCCTTACACAGTTGTCCAATACCAACATGAACTGCATATCAACCTCATTAACACTGAGCTCTACTGGATGTTCCCCTGCCCTTACACAGTTGTCCAATACCAACATGAACTGCATTACAATGCCATCAATTGAGTGATCAAAGATGGCTGGATGTACAATCAATGGCAGCTAATCATAGCACCACACTAATGGCTAGTTCCTGACTGGGGTTCTCTCTCTCTCTCTCTTTCCAAATCTTATGATCATCAGCGAGCACGAGAAAACTCAGAGAGACTATCCACCTCATCCACTTATAATGAGGGAATGGCCTGAGTCAATGGCTGATTGTCACTAGGATCTAAATTATCTCTGGCACTCTTTGCGAGCAGAGGCTTTGCATGGATGCATTCCAAAAATATCTGATTATGGCCACGATGGCGGCAATTAAAAATCAGATGACAGCTCCGCTCGGCACATCGGCCATGCAGCCAGCCAGGATGCAGAAGTGGGAAGTGCTGTTGTTGTTGACGGTGGAGACTTTGAATGAAGCCTTCACATGGAAGAGAGACTAAATTAGTTTTAAACATTCTGGCCGTGAAAAACCCTTGTAAGTAAAATCCCACAAACACATACTGTGATTTTAAAGTTTTTCTGATTACATCAGGCTGTGTGACAATTAGACAAGCTATTACAATTAGATAGGGAGGAAAAGGATACAGAGGATCACATTTTTTTTGAAGATTACATTTTGACTGATTGACTCCTTTGGCATCAGAGGCAACTGATGGAATAAGAGGCCTCAACCCAACCAGTATTCATCCTCTGAAATTGCCTCAACGTGTTGAAGTCTCAAGGGCAACTGTGAGTGGAGATGAAATTAGTCCTCTTGTCGTTGTGAATTCAAAATGACTCAGAAAAGCTCCTAGCAGTTGTCTCTAGAGCTCTGTGTAAAAGTTTACTTGTTTTCCAAATGGCACCCTATTCCCTACATAGTGCACAACTTTTGATCAAAGCCCTATGGGTCCTGGTCAAAAGTAGTGCACTATATAGAGAATAGGGTGCCATTTGGGACGTAATCCTTTGAGTTGCTGTTTTCGTGTTCTGGCTAATGTCCAGCTGTTGTCTTACATCTCAATAAGAGAACATTGTTTTGTCTTGTGTGCTGGGGGCATGTACCAGGGAGTACAAAGTCCTGTCTTGTCTGAAAACGAGCAGATATTATTCCTCTCTTTGGTACTCAAATAACAGTTTGATACATTTCATTTCTGAAGACGTTTGGACACAAAATAGCTACCAATGGGTCATTGTGAACGCAGATAAGTACGTAAGAGATGTGTGTTATTATGAGTTGAATTGAGGGGTACTGCAACAACACCATGGAGTCTGCATGCACAGTTGAAGTCGGAAGATTACATACACCTCAGCCAAATACATTTAAACTCAGTTTTTCACAATTCCTGACATTTAATCCTAGTAAAAATTCCCTGTCTTAGGTCAGTTAGGATAACCACTTTATTTTAAGAATGTGAAATGTCAGAATAATAGTAGAGAGAATTATTTATTTCAGCTTTTATTTCTTTCATCACATTCCCAGTGGGTCAGAAGTTTACATACACTCAATTAGTATTTGGTAGCATTGCCTTTAAATTGTTTCACTTGGGTCAAACGTTTCAGGTAGCCTTCCACAAGCTTCCCACAATAAGTTGGGTGAATTTTGGCCCATTCCTCCTGACAGAGCTGGTGTAACTGAGTCAGGTTTGTAGGCCCATTCCTCCTGACAGAGCTGGTGTAACTGAGTCAGGTTTGTAGGCCCTCCTTGCTCGCACACGCTTTTTCAGTTCTGACCATACATTTTCTATAGGATTGAGGTCATGGCTTTGTGATGGCCACTCCAATACCTTGACTTTGTTGTCCTTAAGCCAGTTTGCCACAACTTTGGAAGTATGCTTGGGGTCATTGTCCATTTGGAAGACCCATTTGCAACCAAGCTTTAACTTCCTGACTGATGTCTTGAGATGTTGCTTCAATATATCCACATAATTTTCCATCCTCATGATACCATCTATTTTGTGAAGTGCAGCAGTCCCTACTGCAGCAAAGCACCCACACAACATGATTCTGACAGCGGGTACTGTAGTGGGTACTGTAGTGGGTACTGTAGCAGGTACTCTATTGGGTACTGTAGTGGGTACGGTAGCGGGTAATCTATTGGGTACTGTAGCGGGTACTGAAGCGGGTACTGTAGCAGGTACTCTATTGGGTACTATAGCGGGTACTCTGTTGGGTACTGTAGCGGGTACTGTAGTGGGTACTGTAGCGGGTACTGTAGCGGGTAATCTATTGGGTACTATAGCGGGTACTCTATTGGTACTGTAGCGGGTACTGAAGCGGGTACTGTAGCGGGTACTCTGTTGGGTACTGTAGCGGGTACTGTAGTGGGTACTGTAGCGGGTACTCTATTGGGTACTATAGCGGGTACTCTGTTGGGTACTGTAGCGGGTACTGTAGCGGGTACTCTATTGGGTACTGTAGCGGGTACTCTATTGGGTACTGTAGCGGGTAACCTATTGGGTACTGTAGTGGGTACTGTAGCGGGTACTGTAGCGGGTACTGTAGCGGGTACTGTAGCAGGTACTGTAGCGGGTACTCTATTGGGTACTGTAGCGGGTACTGTAGCGGGTACTGTAGTGGGTGCTGTAGCGGGTACTCTATTGGGTACTGTAGCGGGCACTCTATTGGGTACTGTAGCGGGTAACCTATTGGGTACTGTAGTGGGTACTGTAGCGGGTACTGTAGCGGGTACTCTATTGAGTACTGTAGCGGGTACTCTATTGGGTACTGTAGTGGACACTGTAGTGGACACTGTAGTGGGTACTGCAGCGGGTACTCTATTGAGTACTGTAGCAGGTACTGCGGTGGGTACTGTAGCGGGTGCTCTATTGGATACTGTAGCAGGCACTGTAGTGGGTGCTCTATTGGGTACTGTAGTGGGTACTCTATTGGGTACTGTAGCGGGTACTCTGTTGGGTACTGTAGCGGGTACTGTAGCGGGTACTGTAGTGGGTGCTGTAGCGGGTACTCTATTGGGTACTGTAGCGGGCACTCTATTGGGTACTGTAGCGGGTAACCTATTGGGTACTGTAGTGGGTACTGTAGCGGGTACTGTAGCGGGTACTCTATTGAGTACTGTAGCGGGTACTCTATTGGGTACTGTAGTGGGCACTGTAGTGGGTGCTCTATTGGGTACTGTAGTGGGTACTCTATTGGGTATTGTAGTGGGTACTCTATTGGGTACTGTAGCGGGTACTGTAGTGGGTACTCTAGCGGGTACTGTAATGGGTACTGTAGCGGGTACTGTAGTGGGTACTCTAGCGAGTACTGTAGCATGTACTCTATTGGGTACTGTGGTTGATACTGTAGCGGGTACTCTATTGGGTACTGTAGTGGGTACTGTAGTGGATACTGTAGTCCTTATTCCAGCCTCCCTCAATGTCACCCTCTCCACAGGGACACTGGCTCAGAGGTTCTGCAGGCATAAATTCCCATTCAAGTGGCAATTAAAATTGAGAAATTCAGTTGATCAGCTTTTATTACTTTGTAATACGGAAACAACGTGAATGTAAATTGCTATTTTCGGAAGGCCCTAGGACCAGGTTCCGCTGAGTCGCATAGTTGTACCCTATTCTCCAAAGGTTTTGCCATGTAATAGAGAAGCGTTGAGAGATTTGTGCTAGAATTGCATTGGTCTCCAGAGCTCCAGAGTGCAACTTCAAAAGTGATTGTGCAATTAGCAATTTGTCCAACACATAATTCTGTCTATCCAGCAGATTTAGGAGGGAAATAGAAAATGTGGAAAACAGTAGATTCAAATTGTTTAACATTGCTTTGTGTACAGTCAACTCTTCCAGTGACATAGCATCATGTCAGGGCTATTGTGACATTGTAAACCACAGTTCATTCAGTTTGTTTGTGTGTGTGAAATACAACCGGCAAACAAACACACAGAAACATCTGTTGCCCAACCAGGATTTCAGCAAGGTCAGTTAAACCTCATCCCAAGCCACTGATCCTTCCGTATTGTAAGAGGGAAGCTACCTTTTCTTTTGCTGTGCGCAAACATACAGAATTACACACATATATCCGATGACTCTTAAGTTTTGCTTGCGGGATTTCTCAGTGGCCATTGGAAACAAAGCTGGGGTTTGTTAGACTCTGCGCTGACAGCTCCCTGGTCTCTGCCCACAAAATGTCCGCCATGCTAATGCTACACTAATGCAGTAATGTAATGTGAATAGTGAAAGAGATGAACCCAAACATATAACTCTGTGTACAGGCATATTGATTTCATAGCATGGAAATAAAAGTGTAGCTATGCATACTCGTCCTGGAGGAGAGGGGGGGTGGATCAATTATTTGTTAGGCCCTGTAATTGATTTGTGTTGATGTTGTGATGCTAGCATGCGCTGCACAAGCTCTCAGCCAGAGGGGAGGCCCAAAGGTCCTCTTCACCAGCGCGTGGGAGACATGCTAATGACAGTTTCCCTCGTGTCACACCGCTGGTAGAATGGAGGGTGGTGGGGGGAGGAAGTGTGTGTGTGTGTGTGTGTGTGTGTGTGTGTGTGTGTGTGTGTGTGTGTGTGTGTGTGTGTGTGTGTGTGTGTGTGTGTGTGTGTGTGTGTGTGTGTGGGAGGGGTAGGGGGGCGGGACAAAGATCTCTTTGTCAGGGCTTTACCATCACCGTTGATTAGTGATGTTCTGTCAACTGCCATTAGCGGCTAATTAAACTAGAGTGCAGAGAGGCTAACGGCCAGCGGCCCGGCACGCTGGGCGGAAGGCAGGACATAGGGGACAGGTTCAGCTGTGTTGGGAATATTAATGGGCCTGGAGGGGGAAACAGTGGTCAGGCCCTGCGTGCCGTTGACAGAGAGAGGGCACAGGGGGGCATTACTCTCTTCCTTGAGTTAACTGTGTATCTTATCAGACTCAGCCCCACAGGCTGTCGCTTTTATGGGCCTTCAAATAAAGTGCTGTTCTCCCTTTATGTGGAATAATTATGTGACGACACTCTCGGAGCTGCATGGAATTCTAATCCGGTCACCCTCTTCCGAACCACTAAGGCATCTTCCTCCAGATGATATGAAAATGACACAGGAGCGATAGACAGCACAATCTGTCAACACATATTATTAGCCTCCGGCGCTCCATCTCCACAGTCATGTTATTCTCCCAAAAGGAGAGTGTATCAGTGAAACATAAACCCTACATAAACACAGGGTGGCAGGTAGCCTAGCAGTTAAGAGTGTTGCGCCAGTAAACTAAAGTTGGCTGGTTCGAATCCTCAATCCGACTGGGTGAAAAATCTGTCAATGTGCCCAAATTGCTCTGGATGAAAGGGTCAACTAAAATGTAAAGTTTTGCACTTGGGGTCAGACTCAAACATGAATGTATTTGCTTAACTAGTGGCTGAGAATTGAGATTAGGAGACCAATAACAAATCCTATATGAAATCCATAGGTGAATTTGAATTTGTTTGCCTCGTACGAACCATCCTGATCTCTCGATCTTACATTCTATTTCGCTACAGAATGTAAGCTCAGGAGATCAGGATGGTTTGTACCATACTAGTTGGGACCACCCTTGCCCCTAGGACAAGCTACAGAATGTAAGCTCAGGAGATCAGGATGGTTTGTACCATGCTAGTTGGGACCACCCTTGCACCTAGGACAAGCTACAGAATGTAAGCTCAGGAGATCAGGATGGTTTGTACCATGCTAGTTGGGACCACCCTTGCCCCTAGGACAAACTACAGAATGTAAACTCAGGAGATCAGGATGGTTTGTACCATGCTAGTTGGGACCACCCTTGCCCCTAGGACAAGCTACAGAATGGTTTACACACTATAATTGTATTCAAAGTGGCACCCTATTTCCTATAGGGGAATAGTGTGGAATAGTGTGCCAGTTAGGGAATAGTGTGCCTGTTCAGACTATTATCAACCTCAGGAACACATAGGACGATGGGAGAGACGAGATTAAGAATATCAGTGACTAGTCATTATGAACAAGAAAATCATCAACATCAATAACACTAACTATCAACACTATTGCTATCAACATTAACATTACTGTTAATGTTGATGTGTTCATTTCCCTTCACTCTGCCTGAGAGCAACCTCTTTTTATTCTCCTATCTACATGCACACAAAACACCTATTTAGACTGGTAACCGAGCCAAACGCAAATAATCTTAACCCATCGGGGCCACTTACCGTAAGGCGTAGTGGACCCTAACACACATTACATTTCCCAAAACGCAATTAGACATACCCTAAACGGCCAGTTCAGGTTCAATTAAGTAATTATCAGTCACATTGATGTAACCAAGGTTGTTAATTACAAACTGTGTGGATACAGAGAGTAAATGAGCTCTGACTCAGCCAATGTATCCTGAATGAGCGCCTTGCCTTGTCGAACACCCTGAGAGACATACCAGTCACGTTGTACTTTGGACCGAACTGCAGCCACCTTCCATTCTTTATAGTCTGGCTTTGAAGCGTTGAAGCTACCATAAAAAGCCCACAGCTTGTCTGCCAACTATTTCCCTCAGGTACCACTACTAATGCCAACTATTTCCCTCAGGTACCACTACTAATACCAACTATTTCCCTCAGGTACCACTACTAATACTAACTATTTCCCTCAGGTACCACTACTAATGCCAACTATTTCCCTCAGGTACCACTACTAATACCAACTATTTCCCTCAGGTACCACTACTAATGCTAACTATTTCCCTCAGGTACCACTACTAATGCCAACTATTTCCCTCAGTACCACTACTAATACCAACTATTTCCCTCAGGTACCACTACTAATGCCAACTATTTCCCTCAGGTACCACTACTAATGCCAACTATTTCCCTCAGGTACCACTACTAATGCCAACTATTTCCCTCAGGTACCACTACTAATGCCAACTATTTCCCTCAGGTACCACTACTAATGCCAACTATTTCCCTCAGGTACCACTACTAATGCCAACTATTTCCCTCAGGAACTATTACTAATGCCAACTATTTCCCTCAGGTACCACTACTAATGCCAACTATTTCCCTCAGGAACTATTACTAATGCTAACTATTTCCCTCAGGAACTACTACTAATGCTAACTATTTCCCTCAGGAACTATTCCTAATGCTAGCTATTTCCCTCAGGAACTAATACTAATGCTAACTATTTCTAGCATTAACTCGATTCACTTCAGCAGGCGTATTCCAATCTGAGCCTGGAGGTCTGGAGTACTGCTGGTTTTCCAGCCTGGTTGTTTTACCTGTTCTACCTGATAATGAATTGCACCCACCTGGTGTCCCAGGTCTAAATGAGTCCTTGATTAGAAGGGAACAATGAAAATCAGCAGTGGAACTGGCTTCGAGGTCCAGATTTGAATTTGCCTGCACTACATGTTAGACTTGTAGCTTGTTGCTGCTGTATTCAGGTACAAAGGTTTGATTCTTGACATAGCTCATACTGTCAACATACTGTCCATTTTCTGGCATGACCAGCTAAAAAGAGTGTTGAATCTTTCTCTTACTCTCCGCAGTTACAGAGTTAGATTAACCTCTGATGCTCTGAGCTATAGCTCACGTGTAATATTTAAACTTCCTGTAGACAGTGACCAAATTCTTCAACCCATCAGACTGCTTCTCCTCAAAGAGACCAAATGGAAAGCAAACATCAACAGACAGTTTCCCAGATTAAGATTAGTTCTGGACAGCAACATTTTGTGTGTGTGTGAGAGAGAGAGAGAGACAGGTGTCTGCCAGGCCACAATGAAGGTGTGGGGGAGGTCCATAATGGATGGAGGGGGGAGGTCCTGTCTACACTCCCAGGGGGGCGCAGGGGGACCCTGTCTCATACATGACCCCCATTCCCCCTCCGCACTTCTACTTGAGGATGTTAAAGAGCATGTGACTTCATGATGTCTGTCTACAACGAAATGAAAGAGACGCAGTGGAAAAACTAAAGAGACAAGTAGATTTGATGGCATGTTTTGATATAGTGGTGCAGGAAAGATTTATAGTAGTTTTCACATGTACTACAGAATACACCCTTTCTGCCTGCTTTCTCATATTCCCCTCAGACTTCTCCTTTCACCAAAATAAACAGTAGCAGCAGCATAACCTTTCCTACTTCTTAACGGTATCCTAATCCAGTGTTACGCCCCAAATAGCACCCTACTTCCTATCAAGTGCACTACTTTTGACCAAAGCCCGAAGTAATGCAGTATAAATGGGAATAGAGTGCCATTTGGGATGCACTCCCAGTGTTACCGGACAGCGGTAACAATGTTATTCCAATGCCTACCCCACCCACGGCTACGTTTAACTGTAGATGCCCAGATTGCCCACAGGCCCTATCAAAACACATTTCACAGTAGCTAGTCTTAGCTACAACAAAACCCTTGGTCTGTTAGTTATTCTGTCCTCACCCAGGGCAACGAACGGGGAGCGTGACACACGATCTGGGAGGAGGATGAGGATGTGAGGGGGCGGTTTTCCTGAGGGTGTGTCTGTGTTTATTCTTCTACCCCGGCTGTCTGGTTGGTGTGTGTGTGTGTGTGTGTGTGTGTGTGTGTGTGTGTGTGTGTGTGTGTGTGTGTGTGTGTGTGTGTGTGTGTGTGTGTGTGTGTGTGTGTGTGTGTGTGTGTGTGTGTGTGTGTGTGTGTGTGTGTGTGTGTGTGTGTGTGTGTGTGTGTGTGCGTGTGTGTGTGTGTGTGTGAGAGAGTGTGTGTGTGTGTGTGTGTGTGTGTGTGTGTGTGTGTGTGTGTGTGTGTGTGTGTGTGTGTTGACACAGCACATTATCCTACTCCCCCAGCACAGACATAGACAGGCACACAGGCACAGGCACACACACACACACACACACACAGACTGACTCAGACACACACAGGCACACGCACACACGCACACACAGGCACACACACAGACTGACTCAGACACACACAGGCACACGCACACACACTTAGACACGCTGGTGGAGTATTTGGTGGAGCCATGTTGATCGCCAGAACCCCCTGGTTCTGCTGTGGTCTCCTGTTGAGATTCTGTGGTCTCCTGTTGAGCTGCCGTGGTCTCCTGTTGAGCTGCTGTGGTCTCCTGTTCAGCTGCTGTGGTCTCCTGTTGAGCTGCTATGGTCTCCTGTTGATCTGCTGTGGTCTCCTGTTGATCTGCTGTGGTCTGTTCAGCTGCTGTGGTCTCCTGTTGATCTGCTGTGGTCTCCTGATGACCTGCTGTGGTCTCCTGTTGATCTGCTGTGGTCTCCTGTTGATCTGCTGTGGTCTCCTGTTGATCTGCTGTGGTCTCCTGTTGATCTGCTGTGGTCTGTTCAGCTGCTGTGGTGTCCTGTTGATCTGCTGTGGTCTCCTGTTGATCTGCTGTGGTCTGTTCAGCTGCTGTGGTCTCCTGTTGATCTGCTGTGGTCTCCTGATGACCTGCTGTGGTCTCCTGTTGATCTGCTGTGGTCTCCTGTTGATCTGCTGTGGTCTCCTGATGACCTGCTGTGGTCTCCTGTTGATCTGCTGTGGTCTCCTGTTGATCTGCTGTGGTCTCCTGTTGATCTGCTGTGGTCTCCTGTTGATCTGCTGTGGTCTCCTGTTCAGCTGCTGTGGTCTCCTGTTCAGCTGCTGTGTAAACACAAGAAGCAGAGAGCTGCAGCTCAGACAGTGCCTGTGTCTGACATGGCACCAACATATTCCCTCTACGGTGCACTACTTTTTTTACTAGAGCCCTAATGAGGGGAATAGGGTGCCATTTGGAACATAAAGAATCATTGTACCATCTAAACCGCTGTGAAATATATTTTTCGTAAGCAACAATATAGTATTTTCAGCTGATTGAAGCTGGTTTACAAAACTGAAAGTAAAAGAATGGGAAGCATAGAAATAGCACACATAGAACATATCTCCGTAGACTTGCTTTCAATGAGAATGACAGATCTATACATTTGGTTGGGTCACCCAAAAAGTTACATATTACAGCTTTAAGAGGCAAATATAAACTGACTTCAGCTTAATGTCTGTCACCTACTTCCTTCCCTGTCACCCAATTCCAGCTTACAGGAATCTCTCAATGTCCCTTTAATGGCATTTTGGCTATCTAGTTTCCCTTCTGTTTTTATGAACATAATCTCTTCTCACTCAATGCCCTCCTTTTACCCCTCTCTGTGGGCACGTCCCAAATGGCATCCTATTCCCGACAGTGCACTGCTTTTGACCAGTGCTCATAGCGTGCCATTTGAGATGCACACTCCTGTGTCCTACCTTCCTCCCCTGACTCACAGTAGGGCTGCTTAGGGAGAGATAGCACCTGCGGACACACACTACCTCCTTTAACAGCCCCTCACCTGGTAACCCGAGTACGCCCCCCACGCCAACCTCTTAAAGCTGACTTAAAGTAAAGAATACAGCCTCCGCTGTAACCTGATGCTCTGACTCTTCTTTCCCCTCTCCTGACCCACAGATACTCACAGGTGTATTTTTATATTTAACCTTTATTTAACTAGGAAAGTCATTTAAGAGCAAATTCTTATTTAAAATAATGGCCTACCCCGGCGACGATGGGCCAATTGTGCGCCGCACTATCTGACTCCCAATCACGGCCGGATGTGATTCAGATTCGAACCAAGGATTGAGTGACGCCTCTTGCACTGACATGCATTGCCTTCGACCACTGCACCACTCGGAAGCGGTCTAATCTAATGGCTGTAGATAACAACTGTGAGCCCCTACACACAAACCAGCACCCACTCACCTCACCTGGTTACCTGATCCCTCCACCCACGCCAACCAAACAGCCTTGCCAGGAACTGAGACCTTATACGGGTGGGAACAAGAGAGTGCTTCTGTAGAGACAGCTTCTGTAGAGACAGCTGCCCCACTGCACCGTAGCATCCTGCTCTTTCACCTTTCCACTCCTTTAAGTCTTTCACTCTACCTTTCCTCTTCCGCTCCCCCCTCTCCACCTTCTCCGTCCTCTCCCCCTCTCTTCCTCCCCCCTCTCCCCCCTCTCCCCCCTCTCTTCCTCCCCCCTCTCTTCCTCCCCCCTCTCCATCCTCTCCCCCCTCTCCACCTTCTCCGTCCTCTCCCCCCTCTCTTCCTCCCCCTCTCTCGAACCCTGCTGCTTCCCAGGTGGACGGGTCAGCTTCCTCTATTACTCCTTCACTACTACCTTCCTCTCCTCCCGCTCCTCACTCTCCACCCTCTCTTCACTCTCCTCCTTATACTCCTCCTCCCTTCACTCCTCCTCCCCCTCCTCTCCTCACTCCTCCCCTCACTCCTCCTCCCTTCACTCCTCCTCCCCCTCCTCCCCTCACTCCTCCTCCCTTTACTCCTCCTCCTCCCTTCACTCCTCCTCCCCCTCCTCCCTTCACTCCTCCCCCTCACTCCTCCTCCCTTCACTCCTCCTCCCCCTCTCCTCACTCTCCTCCCTCTCTCCTTACTCCTCCTCCCCCACCTCCCTTCACTCCTCCCCCTCTCCTCATCCCTATCCTCCCCTTACTCCTCCTTCCCCGCTTCTCACTCCTCCTCCCCCTCTCCTCACTCCTCCTCCCCCTCTCCTTACTCCTCCTCCCCCACCTCCCTTCACTCCTCCTCCCCCTCTCCTCTCTCCTCATCCCTGTCCTCCCTTTACTCCTCCTTCCCCGCTTCTCACTCCTCCTCCCCCTCTCCTCACTCCTCCTCCTCTCCCTCCCTTCACTCCTCCTCCCCCTCCCTTCATTCCTCCTCCCCCTTCTTCGTGGTCCCAGCCAGTAGCTCAGTTCCAGTGTTTATTTATCCAGAGTGAGGAGGTTGGGGAAGGACACAGTGGGAGGAGGTGGCCCTCCCTCCCTCACCCTGCTATTTAAAATTGGGTCACACCTCAAATTGTGTGAAAGAGAGTGAAAAGAAAAACACCCAAGTACCTCCTCCTCCTCCTCCTCCTAGGAGGACTGGATAATGTAGGAGGACTATAAAATGTAGGAGGACTAAAATGTAAGAGGACTAGATAATGCAGGAGGACTAGATAATGAAGGAGGACTAGATAATGTAGGGGGACTAGATAATGTAGGAGGACTAGATAATGTAGGAGGACTAGATAATGAAGGAGGACTAGGTCATGTAGAACGACTAAATAATGTAGGAGGACTAGATCATGAAGGAGGACTAGATCATGTAGAACACTAGATAATGTAGGGGGACTAGATAATGTAGGAGGACTAGATAATGAAGGAGGACTAGATAATGAAGGAGGACTAGGTCATGTAGAACGACTAAATAATGTAGGAGGACTAGATAATGTAGGAGGACTAGATAATGAAGGAGGACTAGGTCATGTAGAATGACTAAATAATGTTAGAGGACTAGATAATGTAGGAGGACTAGATAATGAAGGAGGACTAGGTCATGTAGAACGACTAAATAATGTTAGAGGACTAGATAATGTAGGAGGACTAGATAAATGCGGTGGCAACCTCCTAACTGTCAAACTGTGTTTCTGGGGCAACAACTCAGGACTGATGAGCAGCCAACACCCTTACAGTAGGGATACTGACTGCATGGCCACAGTGTATTTGTATGGCAGGGAGTATGGATTTCCCCAATGCTGTATACTATGGATCATTTTTCATTACAAATGCATTATTAAAGGGATACTTTGGGATTTTGGCAATGGGTCCCTTTATTTACTTCCCCACAGTCAGATAAATATGTGGATACCATTTTCATGTCTCTGTGTCCAGTATGAAGGAAGTTAGAGGTAGTTTCTTGAGCCGATGTTAACTAGTGTTAGCGCAATGACTGGAAGTCTATGGGTATCTACTAGCATGCTAGCAAATACCCATAGACTTCCAGTAACTGTGCTAATGCTAGGGAGCATTGGCTGGCAAACCTAACTTCCTGGTATTTTTGGCTCAGAAAACTTGGGGAGGCCAAATAAAAACACCCTCAGCTGCCAGTTGGGGAACCCTGCCATAATATACTGTATATTTCCATATTCATCACAGGCATCCTGTATAATGTGTTTTCCTGTGAGGAATATACCAGATCAAAGTCAGCAGAGTGCATTCATCACAAGTAGAGACATATAGCATGTAACGGGGACAGCCCAGTAATTGCATTCAGTGGATCATAAAATTGCATGAATTGCATCATCCTTGCTATGATGAGGCGGGGAGAGATGCATTGTGCTCCGGGTTTGGATGTGCGGCTCGTTCCATTGCAGGCTGAGTTAATTAAAAATCAACAGGGCATTGTGATGCATCAACCCTACTGGACACAGGCGAGAGAGGAGAGAGCAGGGAGGATTTCAGGCCTGGTCGAAAGTACTGCACTACCTAGGGAATGTGGTACCATTGAGAACGTAGGCTTGGTGTTTTGATACGGATGCTTACTCTCCCGCCCACTTGGTGAGACCTCATTAATCACCAACGCTCTCATCTGTTTAAATAAGGTGGACACACCCGAAGTTTATGGTGGTTTACTCTGAGGATTATTTGAAGAGGGAAAGCTAAAATAGAATGAACCATTTCTGTAAATGTGTTTCTTTACTTGTTCAACAGTGGAGTCATCTCTGCAGGATGGATTTCAACTGACTAAGGAAATATATTCCACACCACACAGGACCATTGAAAACAAGCAGGCATGGAGTGGACGACATTGATTATTATGGTCATATTTATCCAATCAGTACTCTCCGGAAGGAAGCTTCCCGTACGTACTGTAAAGCTCTAAGATCAGCTTCCCCTTCCCCAATCCTAACCTTAATCATTAGTGGGATCAGCTTCCCTTTCCCCAATCCTAACCTTAATCATTAGTGGGGATCAGCTTCCCCTTCCCCAATCCTAACCTTAATCATTAGTGGGGATCAGCTTCCCCTTCCCCAATCCTAACCTTAATCATTAGTGGGGATCAGCTTCCCCTTCCCCAATCCTAACCTTAATCATTAGTGGGGATCAGCTTCCCCTTCCCCAATCCTAACCTTAATCATTAGTGGGGATCAGCGCCTTGGGGCAAATTCACCGTACTTCAACCAATAAGGATGTATTGTTACTGCTCATTGCGGTACTATGTGGATTATCAAATGATACCCATCCAAACCAAAGCATACATGTCTTTTACTAAAACCTTGTTTTTCTTCAACAAAAATACATGAATCAATGACTAGTCATTTACCATGCATGCAGGGTTAGCCAGTTATACATCAATGACTAGTCATTTACCATGCATGCAGGGTTAGCCAGTTATACATCAATGACTAGTCATTTACCATGCATGCAGGGTTAGCCAGTTATACATCAATGACTAGTCATTTACCATGCATGCAGGGTTAGCCAGTTATACATCAATGACTAGTCATTTACCATGCATGCAGGGTTAGCCAGTTATACATCAATGACTAGTCATTTACCATGCATGCAGGGTTAGCCAGTTATACATCAATGACTAGTCATTTACCATGCATGCAGGGTTAGCCAGTTATACATCAATGACTAGTCATTTACCATGCATGCAGGGTTAGCCAGTTATACATCAATGACTAGTCATTTACCATGCATGCAGGGTTAGCCAGTTATACATCAATGACTAGTCATTTACCATGCATGCAGGGTTAGCCAGTTATACATCAATGACTAGTCATTTACCATGCATGCAGGGTTAGCCAGTTATACATCAATGACTAGTCATTTACCATGCATGCAGGGTTAGCCAGTTATACATCAATGACTAGTCATTTACCATGCATGCAGGGTTAGCCAGTTATACATCAATGACTAGTCATTTACCATGCATGCAGGGTTAGCCAGTTATACATCAATGACTAGTCATTTACCATGCATGCAGGGTTAGCCAGTTATACATCAATGACTAGTCATTTACCATGCATGCAGGGTTAGCCAGTTATACATCAATGACTAGTCATTTACCATGCATGCAGGGTTAGCCAGTTATACATCAATGACTAGTCATTTACCATGCATGCAGGGTTAGCCAGTTATACATCAATGACTAGTCATTTACCATGCATGCAGGGTTAGCCAGTTATGCATCAATGACTAGTCATTTACCATGCATGCAGGGTTAGCCAGTTATACATCAATGAGTCTATATCCCACGTAAACCACTGAAATTGATATTTTGCCTGCATATAAATAAATGCATTTCTAGTCATTGACCATACAGGGTGAGCCATTTATAGATACAGTATATTTAGGATATATATTAAATGTATCAATCCATTTTTTTTCAGGATATGCAGAGAGTCGGGCAGGCCTAATGAGTTAGCTGGTGTCCCTCCTTTGCCCCACGCAGCGCAGCTCTGAACTCTCATTCTCAAGCTTGCCTTGACTCTGAGACAGGGACTGCGTCCCAAATGACACCCTATTCCCTATATAGTGCACTGCTTTTGAACAGAGTCCTATGGGTAGTGCTCTATACAGGGAATAAGGTGCCATTTGGGACACATCCACGGATATGGCCCTCCTTTTTCATAAACTTTTCTCCGTTAGCATGATCCTCCGACTGAGGCGTAAACAGTTTCATGGATTCAGTTCTCAGCCATTCTTGGCTCAGGAGTGTTTTTATTATTACACCAATGAGCACATCAGATTCATTCATGATTTATGTGAGAGATTCATGCATGTATATTTAGAAATGTGCTTGAATGAAAGGATGTTTAATAATTCATATTGATTTGGATTGGTTGGCGGTAACTCGACGCCATAAGGAGTGGTTTTGATCTTCATACCCAAACTCTGCATAGATGACATCATACAAATTACATAGAAGGCATCATACAAATTACATAGAAGGCATCATACAAATTACATAGAAGGCATCATACACATCACATAGATGACATCATACACATCACCGATGACATCATACAAATTATATACAGTAGAAGGCATCATACACATTACATAGATGACATCATACACATAGATGACATCATACACATCCTATACAGTGCATTCGGAAAGTATTCAGACCCCTTGACTTTTTCCACATTTTGTTACTTTACAGACTTTTTCTAAAATTGATTAAATAATTTTTTCCCCACATCAATCTACACACAATACCCCATAATTACAAAATAAAAAGCGGAAATATCACATCAGATAACTATTCAGACCCTTTACTCAGTACTTAGCACTTTTGGCAGGGATTACAGCCTCAAGTCTTCTTGGGTATGACACTATAAGGTTGGCACACCTGTATTTGGGGAGTTATTCCCATTCTTCTCTGCAGATCCTTTCAAGCTCTGTCAGGTTGGATGGGGAGCATCCCTGCACAGATATTTTCAGGTCTCTCCAGAGATGTTCGATTGGGCTTCAAGTCCGGGCTCTGGCTGGGCCACTCAAGGACATTCAGAGACTTGTCCCGAAGCCACACTTGCATTGTCTTGGCTGTGTGCTTAGGGTCGTTGTCCGGTTGGAAGGTTAACCTTCGCCCCAGTCTGAGATCCTGAGTGCTCTGGAGCAGGTTTTAATTAAGGATCTCTCTGTACTTTGCACCGTTCATGCCAGGTTTCCTCCAGACATGATGTCATTCAAGCCAAAGAGTTCAATCTTGGTTTCATCAGACCAGAGAATCTTGTTTTTAATGGCCTGAGAGTCCTTTAGGTGCCTTTTGGCAAACTCCAAGTGGGCTGTCATGTGCCTTTTCCTGAGGAGTAGCTTCGGTCTGGCCACTCTACCATAAACGCCTGATTGGTGGAGTACTGCAAAGATTATTGTCCTTCTGGAAGGTTCTCCCATCCCCACAGAGGAAATCTGGAGCTCTGTCAGAGTGAACATCGGGTTCTTGGTCATCTCCCTGACGAGGGCCCTTCTCCCCCGATTGCACAGTAAGGCAGGCGGCCAGATCTAGGAGTCTTGGTGGTTCCAAACTTCTTCCATTTAAGAATGATGGAGGCCACTGTGTTCTTGGGGACCTCCAATGCTGCAGAAATGTTTTGGTACCTTTCCCTAGATGGCAAACTCCAAGGGGGCTGTCATGTGCCTTTTCCTGAGGAGTGGCTTCCGTTTGGCCACTCTACCATAAAGGCCTGATTGGTGTAGTGCTGCAGAGATGATTGTCCAAGTTGTAGAAACATCTCAAGGATGATCAATGTGAACAGGATGCACCTGAGCTCAATTTCGAGTCTCATAGCAAAGGGTCTGAATACTTTTGTAAATAAGGATTTTCTGTTTTTTATTTGTAATAAATTTGCTACCATTTCTAAAAAACATTTTTTTCACTTTGTCATTATGGGGTATTGTGTGTAGATTTATGAGGGTGTCATGTTCTGACCTTAGTTCCTTTGTTTTGTCTTTGTTTTAGTATGGTCAGGGCGTGAGTTGGGGTGGGCAGTCTGTGTGCGTTTTCTATGATTTGGTATTTCTGTGTTTGGCCTGGTATGGTTCTCAATCAGAAGCAGGTGTAGTTCTTTGTCTCTGATTGAGATTCATACTTAGGTAGCCTTTTCCCACCTGTGTTTCGTGGGTGATTATTTTCTGTTTTGTGTCTGCACCAGACAGAACTGTTTCGGTTTCATTTCGTTCTCTTTGTTGTTTTATTCTTTAGTGTTCTGAGTTATAATAAATATCATGAACACTTACCACGCTGCGCATTGGTCCTCCGATCTTTCCTACTACTCCTCCTCGTCAGAATGCACTGTTAATGACATCATATCCATAATATAGATGACATTATATCCATTATATAGATGACATCATATCCATCATACAGTATAGATGACATCATATCCATCATATAGATGACATCATACACATCATACACAAACAAATGTACAGTGAACATACTGGCCTAATTCTGAAACGGTCATTTAGGTAACAATTTACATGACTTTGTCCTTACAGTGTGATTACGTGTTGTAACAACAATACTTGTAAAACAATACTCCATGGTAGATTGGGATCTGTAATTACATACTTGCACTGCTACAGATTTTCTAGTGATAATTGACCACAGCCAATGTAAGTCAACTTGTGAATGGAGTTGATTTTGTCCATAGAAAACAGAGCACTGATTTGTGGGTAAAGTAGTAATATGTTTTACCCGTCTAGCTACCATACCCAATGTGTTTAACCACAACTTCTAACCAAACATCAACTCGGAGCCATTTGTCTTCATTACTAAATGCCTTGACACATGCGCTGTGAATAAATCTAAATCCAATCCAGCATCCTTCCTGCCAGACGCCCACTTGTTTCTTTGTCATTTTTTACTAGACATTTAATAAAACAAAGGCTTCTCAGCAACCTTTGAGTGTTGCAATTTCCATGGCAACTGCATGGATTGTGGCACCGCTGAATTCCATATTTCCTAATGAAGAGGGGCAAAGCTTAGTTGGCCTTGAAGAATACTAAGTCTTGCACAATGGGAGGAGCACAATGTATCATGTACATACAGGTGTAGGGTCTTAATTTGATCACTCTTTTGTTGCTGAGAAGTTTTCTGCCTCGCAGGAAATGCAGATGAGCTTTGTGATTTACATAAATTTACTGAAAACCTGTTTAACACACGGTTATGTTAACAGTATTGCGCTTTCATGTATCCTACTTTTGGCCAGCTAATAGCATAACCACCGATCAAACAACCTTATGGAATAAATGTTCAAATCCTGTTGCTGCAGGATTATTTTTGCTGTGACAATATAGATCAAATTCAGATCCTACATCTGTACAATGTGCATTTTATCGGTTTTTTTCTGTGGCACAAAATCCCAAGCTAAGATACATGGATTAAATTCAACTGCTGATGTTAGCAAACAAAGCATTGAGTGAAGGTGTGTGGTAGAATAATGGCAGCGTTCAGAGTGCTAGATGACGGTCAAACTGTAGACCGGCCATCTTTGTGCACTTCCACTATTCAAATTGTAGTCATTTAAAAAGCAAAGGCAGCGAGATGGGAGTATTTCATATCCATAAGCACTATAGAAAGTTGATACAAATAACCCTTATTGGGTTTGAGTCAATGAGTAGTGTAGCTCAGCAAAACGTTGGTTTGCCTCGTGACAAGGCTGCCGACCATCGGTCTATTGCTTTTACATTTCAAGTCTAGCTGGAGGATGATTTAAAGAGCCAAGTAATGACTGGTTTTAACAGTCAACTCTATGCCCAGGCGATCTGTTTAGTCGATGAAGGAAAGGAAAATGACCCTGCTTTACAGTCTGTTGGCATCTCTATGTAGAACTTAAACCTAAAGGAATTACAGGACCTGATTAATGACACTACTTTAGGTGCCATTCACAGCTGTCAAACAACCCCCCCCCCCCCCCCCCCAGGTTGCACACTTTATGTTTTCCCCTTAGCACTCCACAGCTGATTCAAATAACCAACTCATCATCAAGCTTTGATCATTTGAATCAGCTGTGTAGTGCTACAGTAGGGCACAACTAAAACGTGCACCAAGGGGGGGCCCAGGACCGCTTCAGTGGGTACTAGTCTTTTGGACAAAATTCAATTTTTTGTATTGAATTTTTCTTGTCCAAAATAAAAACAAGACATTCTTATATTCAATAACTGGTTACCAGGTTAAGTCCAAACATATGAGTTATTATGTAATTGCGTTTAACACTGCATTCATTGTTGTGTCAAGTACATTTTTGAAATGATGGATTTGATTTATCCTTGAATCTCAGTTGATGAATAGGGTCCCTTAGCATATTACATTCTACATCAGAGAGTGGTTTCCAAATGGTGCATGTCAAATGGCATTCTATTCACTACATATTGTAGTCTACTACTTTTGACTCCTATGGACCCTGGTCCAAAGTGAAGCACTATACATGCCAAGGGAAAAGGGTACCATTTGGAACTCAACCAAACGGGTAAGGAGGCAATCCAGCAATTAAAAGATAAAATCCGTCACCATGGATACCTGGCAGAGATCAACCGCTGTCTCAAAAGAGTGAGGATGTTTCTAGAATCCATTAGGTATGATGATGTACAGTATCATCAACCATTCTATTACGAGGCATGCCTGTATCTCAGGAGCTTGTTAGAAATGAAGAAGGCCTACTATGAGCTCAGCCCAAGAACACAGTGAACACACAACACATTAATTGAGGCAGGACGTTCACCATCTAGGCCTAAAATTCCCCGTATGCAGTGTCACAAAAGTTCTACAATGCACCAGAAGCACCAGCAGCACCAGAAGCACCAGCAGCACCAGAAGCACCAGCAGCACCAGCAGCGCCAGAAGCACCAGCAGCACCAGAAGCACCAGCAGCACCAGCAGCACCAGAAGCACCAGCAGCACCAGAAGCACCAGCAGCACCAGCAGCACCAGAAGCACCAGCAGCACCAGAAGCACCAGCAGCACCAGAAGCACCAGCAGCACCAGCAGCGCCAGAAGCACCAGCAGCACCAGCAGCACCAGAAGCACCAGAAGCACCAGCAGCACCAGCAGCACCAGCAGCACCAGCAGCACCAGAAGCACCAGAAGCACCAGCAGCACCAGAAGCACCAGACGCACCAGAAGCACCAGCAGCACCAGAAGCACCAGCAGCACCAGCAGCACCAGAAGCACCAGAAGCACCAGAAGCACCAGCAGTACCAGCAGCACCAGCAGCACCAGAAGCACCAGAAGCACCAGAAGCACCAGAAGCACCAGCAGCACCAGAAGCACCAGAAGCACCAGAAGCACCAGCAGCACCAGCAGCACCAGCAGCACCAGAAGCACCAGAAGCACCAGAAGCACCAGCAGCACCAGCAGCACCAGAAGCACCAGAAGCACCAGAAGCACCAACTGAAGCACTTTCACTTCTGTTCCATAATTAAATCTCTAGATAACATGTAAAAAAAATAAAAGAAATCGGAAATCCATATCTGGGCTGTGTATCTAAACGGATTACAGTATGGTTCGGTATCCAAACTCTGATTTCCCCCTTCAAACAGGATTACCTGCCAATCAGTGCTGTGTGAAGTCATCCGATTTCATTTTTATTAGAGATGAGAAGTATTGAACATGGAAGATTAAGGTCAGAAGGGGTTTAGACTGGCAGCACTGCTGTATTTTCTACATGGTTCGGCCTATTTTCTCTTGTAATGTGTCCATGAGACAGTTTTGCCACGTGACTCTACATTCTAAAAGCATTCTGCCATTTAAAGTGTTGAATCATTACTCATGTTCCAGGGGTGGACTGGGAGCAGAAAACAACCGTGGCCTGTCTAACACACCAGACCATTTTCCCCTTGAGGTCCCCACACCAGACCATTTGTTCCATTGAGGTCCCCACACCAGACCATGTGTTCCCTTGATGTCCCCACACCAGACCATTTTTCCCTTAAGGTCCCCACACCAGACCATTTTCCCCTTGAGGTCCCCACACCAGACCATTTGTTCCCTGGAGGTCCCCACACCAGATCGTTTGTTCCCTTGAGGTCCCCACACCAGACCATTTGTTCCCTGGAGGTCCCCACACCAGATCGTTTGTTCCCTTGAGGTCCCCACACCAGACCATTTGTTCCCTGGAGGTCCCCACACCAGACCATTTTTCCCCTTGAGGTCCCCACACCAGACCACTTTTCCCCTTGATGTCCCCACACCAGACCATTTTTCCCTTAAGGTCCCCACACCAGACCATTTTCCCCTTGAGGACCCTATTAATAGCCAAACAAACAAACAATTTCAACCAGCCTATCTGACATTTGCCAGAGTTGCTCTATGGCCAGTCCGTCTCTGGCATGTGGTCTAGCAAAGGGTCAATATATATATATATATTCCAATGTGACTTGTACATTCTTAAAAACATCTCTTCTATGTGCCAGCAGTGAAACTCTTTTATCGTCAATATCTCCATTGCTCATGTGAAAAAGCTGTCTCCTAACATCAAATAATAACATCATAACCAAGTATATTTTTTACTGCCCAGGGTATTAGAAAAAAAACCTAAAGCCACAATTAGAGGGAATCGACCAAGACACTTCACAGCTAAATTAGACGTAAAAGTGAAAGCTCCACATAACATAGATAACTCTACCACGTTAATAAGATGTGGGATCTGTTTCTGAAATCTCTTTGAAGAAATAATAGTGTGTAATTTGGCATGGCAGAGGGCCTCTTTGAACTCGAAGGAACCTTCTACGGTATATTCTGAAGGGCAGCAGAATCAAATGTCCTGAGGGAGCAGACTTTGCAATCAATGCAGCTCTATAACCGAACACAAAGAATAGTGCCTAAAGGAAACTGTATGCAGCCATAATTACAGGGGAATAACAACACCCGGACCTGTTCTGATGGGTACGGCATCTATATTAGGACATTGTCAGTTGATGTGTCTGTCCATACATTCCATCTCCTGACAATTCATTATATCTCTTCAGCATTGGCATGGATTAGAGCCATATCCACTGGCATAAACATCTGACCACAACAATAACAGTTGTAGCTGTACAACAGACATGCATGCTTCAACTACATCAGTCAAATGGACGTGCTTGATATAGCTTTGCACTGTTTTAGAGGCTACTCCATTGGGTCTATTGTACTGGGCAAAGTAAATCAAGCACACCTCAAGTATTTGAAAGTATGTTATATTTGTTTTGTCCCAGGTCTAAGACTGTCCTCCTATATCCTTAGCATTGGCTCATGTTGCACAAAGAGTGGAGACATTTCCGATTCCATGAAAATTTGACCACAACAATAATTCTATTACATAGTCAACCCAGGTTCGTTCTCATGGGCAGATCAACTTCATTTGCTCAAGCTGAAAACAGCCACCGAGTTGCCTTGGCCTGCTTGCTGTCTCTGGCAGACTTTGACGTCCAGAACTTATTTTAGACACTGACCTAACGCATGCCAAAGGAGGAAGAGAGACCCACAAGTCTAAACTGTACCCTACTATTTTGCAACTTTCTCTTCCTCGGTCCCAAGAATTATAGTAACAGCATCTGAGTCACTGGGGCACAGGGAATCTCACACCCCCCCCCCCCTACCATTGGAGCACTTGCTTCCTGGGCTGCCTCCCAAATGGCCCCTATTCCCTAGAAAGTGCACAATTTATGACCATGCCCTTGAGCCCATAGGGCCCTGGTCAAAGGTAGTGCACTATATAGAGAGTAGGGTGCCATTTGGTGTGGCACCTTACTGTGTGGCACCATAGGATATAGCCATTAGGTACAGCAGGAGTGTTGGTTCCTCATCCTCTATAAATACTATGTTACAGGCACAGCCGAGCATGGTGCTGACACCATCCACTTTCCCCAAGAGAGATTACACTTCCCTTCTAGGACACAGAATGGGAGAATGGACACGCGCCTGCACACACACACACACACACACACACACACACACACACACACACACACACAGAGGACTTCTGCCAGTAGAGTGAGTGGTAATCCTCACTGATCATGAAGGGCTGTGATGAATGCAGCCAGCTGCAGATGAATGGTCCAGTGGTTTCTCTGGCAGTTGAGTCATCATCTGGCGACTAAAGACTTGTACACACACTCCGAATATATTTGAACAGAATCAAAACACACACACGCACATATACACGCACACACACACACACACACTAGAATATCACACATATTTGCACACTAGCAGCTCCATATCATGTGTCCCTGTTGTCATAGCTACATTTGAAAGGTTGAATGAGGGTACAGTATGTAACACACACAAACCCTCTATCTCACACACACACACACACACACACACACACACACACACACACACACACACACACACACACACACACACACACACACACACACACACACACACACTCCCACCAGTAGGTTGAAAACAAATGATCAGAAATACAAAGTGGGGATTATTGTTAGGATCATGCTCGACGCAGTGGACATACAGTACCAGTCAAACGTTTGGACACACCTACTCATTCAAGGTTTCTTTATTTTTACTATTTTCTACATTGTAGAATAATAGTGAAGACATCAAAACTATGAAATAACACATATGGAATCCTGTAGTAACCAAAACAGTGTTAAACAAATCAAAATATATCTTATATTTGAGATTCTTTTGACTAGGGGGCAGTATTTTAATTTTTGGAAAAATAACGTTCCCGTAGTAAACGGGATATTTTGTCAGGACAAGATGCTAGAATATGCATATAATTGACAGCTTAAGATAGAAAACACTCTAAAGTTTCAAAAACTGTAAAGATATTGTCTGTGAGTATAACAGAACTGATATTGCAGGCGAAAGCCTGAGAAAAATCCATTCCGGAAGTGCCTCATGTTTTGAAAGCGCTGCGTTCCAATGAGTCCCTATTGAGCAGTGAATGAGCTATCAACCAGATTACCTTTTCTCCGTATTCCCCAAGGTGTCTACAGCATTGTGACGTAGTTTACGCATTCATGTTGAAAAACTGGCGCAACTGGTCACCTGATGCTCCCAGAGTGATTCTCGCGTAAAATACAGAGGTAGCCATTATTCCAATCGGTCCTACTGAAAAACCAATTGTCCCGGTGGATATATTATCGAATAGATATTTGAAAAACACCTTGAGGATTGATTATAAACAACGTTTGCCATGTTTCTGTCGATATTATTGAGCTAATTTGGAATATTTTTTGCCGTTTTCGTGACTGCAATTTCCGGGCGATTTCTCAGCCAAACGTGAAGAACAAACGGAGCTATTTCGCCTACAAAAATAATATTTTTGGAAAAAAGGAACATTGGCTATCTAACTGGGAGTCTCGTGAGTGAAAACATCCGAAGCTCATCATAGGTAAACAATTGAATTTGATTGCTTTTCTGATTTCTGTGACCAAGTTACCTGCTGCTAGCTGGACAAAATGCTATGCTAGGCTATGCCAGTTAAGAACAAATTCTTATTTACAATGATGGCCTACTGGGGAACGGTAGGTTTACTGCCTTATTCAGTGGCAGAACAACAGATTTTTACCTTGTCAGCTCGGGGATTCAATCCAGCAACCTTTCGGTTACTGGCCCAATGTTTTAACCACTAGGCTACCTGCCACCCTAAATAAGCAAACAGAAACGACAGACCATCATTACTTTAAGACATGAAGGTCAGAACATTTTTAAAGTTTATTCAAGTGCAGATGCAAAAACCATCAGGCGCTATGATGAAACTGTCTCTCATGAGGACCACCAGAGAAAAGGAAGACACAGAGGTACCTCTGCTGCAGAAGATAAGTTCATTAGAGTTACCTCTGCTGCAGAGGATCATTTCATTACAGTTCCCTATGCTGCAGAGAATAAGTTCATTAGAGTTACCTCTGCTGTAGAGGATAAGTTCATTAGAGTTACCTCTGCTGCAGAGGATAAGTTCATTACAGTTACCTCTGCTGCAGAAGATAAGTTAATTAGAGTTACCTCTGCTGCAGAGGATAAGTTCATTACAGTTACCTCTGCTGCAGAGAATAAGTTCATTAGAGTTACCTCTGCTGTAGAGGATAAGTTCATTAGAGTTACCTCTGCTGCAGAGGATAAGTTCATTACAGTTACCTCTGCTGCAGAGGATAAGTTAATTAGTTACCTCTGTGGCAGGGGATAAGTTCATTAGAGTTACCTCTGCTGTAGAGGATAAGTTCATTAGAGTTACCTCTGCTGTAGAGGATAAGTTCATTAGAGTTACCTCTGCTGCAGATGATAAGTTCATTACAGTTACCTCTGCTGCAGAGAATAAGTTCATTAGAGTTACCTCTGCTGTAGAGGATAAGTTCATTATAGTTACCTCTGCTGTAGAGGATAAGTTCATTAGAGTTACCTCTGCTGTAGAGGATAAGTTCATTAGAGTTACCTCTGCTGCAGAGGATAAGTTCATTAGAGTTACCTCTGCTGCAGAGGATAAGTTCATTACAGTTACTTCTGCTGCAGAGGATAAGTTCATTAGTTACCTCTGTGGCAGGGGATAAGTTCATTAGAGTTACCTCTGCTGCAGAAGATAAGTTCATTAGAGTTACCTCTGCTGTAGAGGATAAGTTCATTACAGTTACCTCTGCTGCAGAGGATAAGTTCATTAGAGTTACCTCTGCTACAGAGGATAAGTTCATTAGAGTTACCTATGCTGCAGAGGATCATTTCATTACAGTTCCCTCTGCTGCAGAGGATAAGTTCATTAGAGTTACCTATGCTGCAGAGGATCATTTCATTACAGTTCCCTCTGCTGCAGAGAATAAGTTCATTAGAGTTACCTCTGCTGCAGAGGATAAGTTCATTACAGTTCCCTCTGCTGCAGAGAATAAGTTCATTAGAGTTACCTCTGCTGCAGAGAATAAGTTCATTACAGTTCCCTCTGCTACAGAGGATAAGTTCATTAGAGTTACCTCTGCTACAGAGGATAAGTTCATTAGAGTTACCTCTGCTACAGAGGATAAGTTCATTAGAGTTACTTCTGCTGTAGAGGATAAGTTCATTACAGTTACCTCTGCTGCAGAGAATAAGTTCATTACAGTTACCAGCCTCAGAAATTGCAGCCCAAATAAATGCTTCACATAGTTCAAGTAACAGACACATCTCAACATCAACTGTTCAGCGGAGACTGCGTGAATCAGGCCTTCATGGTCAAATTGCTGCAAAGAAACCACTACTAAAAGACACCAATAATAAGAAGAGACTTGCTTCGGCCAAGAAACATGAGCAATCGACATTAAACTGGTGGAAATCTGTAATTTGGTCTGATGAGTCCAAATTTGAGATTTTTGGTTCCAACTGCTGTGTGTCTTTGTGAGACGCAGAGTAGGTGAACGAATGATCTCTGCATGTGTGGTTCCCACCGTGAAGCATGGAGGAGGGGGTGTGATGGTGTGGGGGCAGGGTTGGGTAGGTTACTTTCTAAATGTAATCCGTCTCAGTTACTAGTTAGTTACCTGTCCAAAATTGTAATCAGTAATGTAACTTTTGCATAACCCAAACTCAGTAACGTAATCTGATTACATTCCGTTACTTTTAGATGACTTTCCCCTTGACTGGGATCCGCACTATGCAGCTGTTGCAAGAGGGCATTTTGACTGGCTGTCCACTGGTTTCAAAAACAATGGCTGTTCACAAATGATTGATAGTCAGCTTAAACATCTTGAATTCAACCATTATTGGGTTCAAATGCACACTCAGCCGTCCACAACAACCACAATCCGTATGGTGCAAATAGCTAAATGAGATATCAGCAGTGTGATTCACATCAATGCGCTATATAGATACAAATAATGAGTGATATCCGTATCACCGTAGACTACACCACTGCTGTCATCCTTACCTCCAAATGTTTATTCAAGTTGGATAATCTTTAATGCCGACAGCAGTCGCACCATTGGAAGACATAGCTTGGACTGTAGCCTACAAAAGCCTATTCCTGCTCTTTTCCCGCGATCCATCAAACCCATTTTTGGTGTCATCATAACAGCTTTTAACAGGACAATGACCCAACACACCTCCAGGTTGTGTAAGGGCTATTTGACCAAGAAGGACAGTGATGGAGATCTGCATCAGATGACCTGGCCTTCACAATCACCCGACCTCAACCCAATCGAGATGGTTTGTGATGAGTTGGACCACAGAGTGAAGGAAAAGCAGCCAACAAGTGCTCAGCATATGTGGGAACTCCTTCAAGACAGTTGGAAAAGCATTTCCAGGTGAAGCTGGTTGAGAGAATGCCAAGAGTGTGCAAAGCTGTCATCAAGGCAAAGGGTGGTTATTTTGAAGAATCTCAAATATAACACTTGTTTGGTTACTACATGATTCCATATGTGTTATTTCATAGTTTTGATGTCTTCACTATTATTCTATAGTAAACATAAAGAAAAACACTTGAATGAGTAGGTGTGTCCAGATTTTTGACTGGTACTGTATTTCCAATTTGCCAGTGTCTGTCACGTTCTGACCTTTATTTCCTTTGTTTTGTCGTTATTTAGTATGGTCAGGGCGTGAGTTGGGGTGGGCAGTCTATGTTTGTTTTTCTATGATTTTGGGATTTCTATGTTTCCGCCTAGTATGTTTCTCAATCAGAGGCAGGTGTCATTAGTTGTCTCTGATTGAGAATCATACTTAAGTAGCCTGGGTTTCACTGTTTGTTTGTGGGTGATTGTCTATGTTAGTTGCTTGTGTCAGCACAGTTCTCATTATAGCGTCACAGTCGTTATTTCGTTTATTGTTTTGTATAGTTTGTATTCAGTGTTCAGTGCTTTCTTTTATTAAAAAATCATCCTGAACACATACCACGCTGCATTTTGGTTCGCTTCATACAACGATCGTGACAGTGTCACAGAGCTTATTTGAATGAATGCTAGAACTGTTTACGTTGTGTGTTAGTAGTCTCCTGGTACAATGGACACATTGTATTCTGAGGCCAAACCAGGGTTCTCTTGAGCAATGATGACACTCTGTGATTGATGTGTCTTTTGAAATCACTACATCCTCATGACATGTATTGCACATGCTCTACTGATCTAAAGAAAGGGTTGTGGCCATACTGGTGTCTCAGTGGAGTGTGTGTGTGTGTGTGTGTGTGCGTGTGTGTGTGTGTGACAGCCTTAATCAAAAGTTGATGAGAGAACAGACAGATGCTGTAATATACAGCACACTGTGCAATAAAGCTATAAACTATTAACGCCATAGCCTTCATGTAAAGAGAATATCTGATTCCCCAACACTTCATGTTGCCTGTGGGGAGACAGCCCATTCCTTTGGAGGAGCAAGACTTTGGTGTTTCAAAAGGAATGAATGAAAAATATTGTTGCTGAGCAGACACTGCACATCGTAGTTACAACTCAACACGATCTACTCAAACATCTAAAGAAAGAAAAACCTCAAGCACCAGAGAGGAAGAAAACAAGCTCCTACTACTTCATGCAGATTGGAGTTTTTCTTCCTTCTTGTTCCGAGCTCTACCTCGAGGGCAGAAACATATGTGATTGGTTACGTTTAGGCTAGAAATGTGATTGGTTAAGATTAGGCAAGTAGCCTAATCCCAATTCCCCTCCCTCAGCTCTTTCCCAAAACAAGTGGTGGGGTGACTGTTTTGTTGTTTTCCGAATGCCAAATTGCCCCTTTATGTTTTTTCTTTCTGTAGGTGATTTTTTGAAATAAGGAAAACTCCACAGTCTCCATGACAGAGAGACATGTCTTATTCTACACTGACTCGTCGCCACAGCAACTTCCTCAACGCTAGGGTTCATTAGGAGTCTACAGGGGGCCATTTGTCTTGTGTGGCAGGTTGCCTTTTACACTGGAGTGCTACAGGGAGACAGGGCTGTCCACTCTGAATGTGTTCCATACTGGCACCCTATTCCCTATTCCCTACTTTTGACCAGGGCTCATAGGGCTCGAAGTCAAGAGTAGTGCACTATATAGGGACTAGGGTGCCGTTTGGGACGTACCCACTGTGTTTGACATCACAGCAGCGTAATGGATGTTATTGGAGGGCTAATGTTTGGCTGGTGTGCATGTGGGGCTCAATGACTCCTTTCACAAACAAGTGGCCAGAGGGAAGGAGACCAGACCAGAGAGTTATCCTAAGCTTGTTTTCGGATTCTTGCTGGAGTACAAGCCCTCAAATTCATATACATGCACATATGTAAGCACACACACACACACAGCTGCGATGGTATCTTCTAGGAAGAAATGCTATCTAAATGCAATCCATTATTTATCTCATAATCAAACACTAGAATGAGACTAATGGAGCAGAATTGGACAGACTTGGACTCAAAATATGAGACTTCACACAGCAACTTCACAGTATGTCACCTCCACCACACCTTTCTGACATAAACGTGAACGGGAGCTTAATATCATCCTCATTCCAATGGCAGCCTGCCTCACTTCACAAGCAGCACAATGTCAATTACTGAGCCTTGGAGTTTACAGCAGGGAGAGGAGAGGCCATTTGAGGAGCAGCTTCTTGGCAATATAAACAGTAGCAGTGTCCGTTTGATGTGTTTTATCCACTGCCAGGTGCCTTTGTGCCAGCCAGCAGCCCCAGCCAATTAGATACTATAGCTTTGGGGGATAATCACATCCAACGCCCACTGCACACTGTTAAAATGACTCCTTGAGTTGCCAACACCCATTGCACACTGTTAAAATGACTCCTTGAGTTTCCAACTTTAGTTGCTTCTGAGTTGCCATCTGTCAAAAAATACATGTTTTTATGTCTTTGCGATTAAATGTTTGGTGTGGCGTAATGAATCACAATTCAGTGAAATTTAAGTCTTATTAAAACCTTTTATTTGGCAGGAGTTAATTAGACAAGACCCTCTGGTAATGGTCGTTCATTTTGGAAGTTGTTCTTAGTGTGGGATTTCCAGCAGGGAATGTTCTAGGGAAAGTAGGAGTACTTAGCTACCGTCACTGGCACTCAATGTGAATATGTAAAATGGACTTAGTCAGGCTTTATGAATATGGGCTCCAAGTCCGTCTTTATGGAGATCAGCTTAAAGTCAGGCCTTATGGAGATGAGCTTAAAGTCAAGCTTTATGGAGATGAGCTTAAAGTCAGGCTTTATGAATATGGGCTCCAAGTCAGGCTTTATGGAGATGAGCTTAAAGTCAGGCGTTATGGAGATAAGCTTAAAGTCAGTCTTTATGGAGATGAGCTTAAAGTCAGGCTTTATGAATATGGGCTCCAAGTCAGGCTTTATGGAGATAAGCTTAAAGTCAGGCTTTATGAATATGGGCTCCAAGTCAGGCTTTATGGAGATGAGCTTAAAGTCAGGCTTTATGAATATGGGCTCCAAGTCAGGCTTTATGGAGATGAGCTTAGTCAGGCTTTATGGAGATAAGCTTAAAGTCAGGCTTTATGGAGATCAGCTTAAAGTCAGGCTTTATGAATATGGGCTCCAAGTCAGGCTTTATGGAGATGAGCTTAAAGTTAGGCGTTATGGAGATGGGCTTAAAGTCAGGCTTTGTGGAGATCAGCTTAAAGTCAGGCTTTATGAATATGGGCTCCAAGTCAGGCTTTATGGAGATGAGCTTAAAGTCAGGCTTTATGAATATGGGCTCCAAGTCAGGCTTTATGGAGATAAGCTTAAAGTCAGGCTTTATGGAGATGGGCTTAAAATCAGGCTTTATAGAGATGGGCTTAAAGTCAGGCTTTATGGAGAAGAGCTTAAAGTCAGGCGTTATGGAGATGGGCTTAAAGTCAGGCTTTATGGAGATCAGCTTAAAGTCAGGCGTTATGGAGATGGGCTTAAAGTCAGGCTTTATAGAGATGGGCTTAAAGTCAGGCTTTATGAATATGGGCTCCAAGTCAGGCTTTATGGAGATAAGCTTAAAGTCAGGCTTTATGGAGATGAGCTTAAAGTCAGTCTTTATGGAGATCAGCTTAAAGTCAGGCTTTATGGAGATGAGCTTAAAGTCAGGCTTTATGGAGATGAGCTTAAAGTCAGGCGTTATGGAGATGGGCTTAAAGTCAGGCTTTATAGAGATGGGCTTAAAATCAGGCTTTATAGAGATGGGCTTAAAGTCAGGCTTTATGGAGATGAGCTTAAAGTCAGGCGTTATGGAGATGGGCTTAAAGTCAGGCTTTATGGAGATCAGCTTAAAGTCAGGCGTTATGGAGATGGGCTTAAAGTCAGGCTTTATAGAGATGGGCTTAAAGTCAGGCTTTATGAATATGGGCTCCAAGTCAGGCTTTATGGAGATGAGCTTAAAGTCAGGCTTTATGAATATGGGCTCCAAGTCAGGCTTTATGGAGATAAGCTTAAAGTCAGGCTTTATGGAGATGAGCTTCAAGTCAGGCTTTATGGAGATGAGCTTAAAGTCAGGCGTTATGGAGATGGGTTTAAAGTCAGGCTTTATAGAGATGGGCTCCAAGTCAGGCTTTATGGAGATGAGCTTAAAGTTAGGCGTTATGGAGATGGGCTTAAAGTCAGGCTTTATGGAGATGGGCTTAAAGTCAGGCTTTATGAATATAGGCTCCAAGTCAGGTTTTATGGAGATGAGCTTAAAGTCAGGCTTTATGAATATGGGCTCCAAGTCAGGCTTTATAGAGATAAGCTTAAAGTCAGGCGTTATGGAGATGGGATTAAAGTCAGGCGTTATGGAGGTGGGCTTAAAGTCAGGCTTTATAGAGATGGGCTTAAAGTCAGGCTTTATGGAGATGAGCTTAAAGTCAGGCTTTATGAATATGGGCTCCAAGTCAGGCTTTATGGAGATAAGCTTAAAGTCAGGCTTTATGGAGATGAGCTTAAAGTCAGGCTTTATGGAGATCAGCTTAAAGTCAGGCTTTATGGAGATGAGCTTAAAGTCAGGCTTTATGGAGATGAGCTTAAAGTCAGGCGTTATGGAGATGGGCTTAAAGTCAGGCTTTATAGAGATGGGCTTAAAGTCAGGCTTTATGGAGATAAGCTTAAAGTCAGGCGTTATGGAGATGGGCTTAAAATCAGGCTTTATAGAGATGGGCTTAAAGTCAAGCTTTATGGAGATGAGCTTAAAGTCAGGCGTTATGGAGATGGGCTTAAAGTCAGGCTTTATGGAGATCAGCTTAAAGTCAGACGTTATGGAGATGGGCTTAAAGTCAGGCTTTATAGAGATGGGCTTAAAGTCAGGCTTTATGGAGATGGGCTTAAAGTCAGGCTTTATGGCAAAGTATAATATCAGGCAGAGAATGTTAAGACTGCTAGGGAAGGGAGGTCTGGCTTAATTTGAGAAGTATTTAACTCAAAACCCTACAAAGATATCATAATGTGCCCTGTCTGGCACCGGGTAATGGTGCTACTTAACGCCATTTTCAGACGATCAAATATTTTAAGAGAAAACACTCCTGCTTTTACCATTACTTGACCACGCACATGAGGCAGACACGGCAGCATAGCGGTTAGATGGCGCTCGCTGGCACAAATTTGAAGTGCATCCCTGATGAGGTCAGCCAGTGGAGACACGGGAGGGTTGTGTCACTATGTGTCACCTCTGTAATTGCATCTCGATCCCCCTGCGGGTATTGATTTGGAAATCCTTTCATGTAATAACTGGTTTCTCTTTCCATCTAGTCTGCTAGCCATTGGTTAGCCTGGGTACCAGTCTGTTTGTGCCATCATGCCACTCATGCCGAAAGTCCTCCATTCTCCTCAAGCTCATTAATGACAGAATGTTTGCCAAATGGCAGGAATGTTTGGCATGATATGATAGCACAAACTTATCTGGGACCAGGCTAGGCATTGGTGGTCTGGAACACAAAACATGGACTTCACAATCACATGAAGTCTAATGAATTCTAATTATAACTCCAATGTGTATAGCTAGGACAATGAATCGCTTTGTTACCAAGTCCTCTTTTCTATAAACACAGAATGGGCATCAGTTACCAGGCCTAGAACTGAATACTATATACTGTAGTCTGGAAAGTTGGGGTGACTGTCTATAAAAAGCCTTCATGGAGCTCTCTGCACAGTTGACTATAACATCAGATACATGGAAGCGGAGTCCAAAATGCCAGTCTATTCCTTATGTGATGCACTACTTTTGACCAGGGCCTATAGGGCTTTGGTCAAAAGTAGTGGACTATATAGGGAATAGGGTGACATTTAGTACGCTAGCAGAGGCAGTAGGGGTTGTATGAAATCGTACAGACATTGACCAGATGGTCTAACTCTCTGTCAACTGGCAGTCAGTATTCTAATTATTATGCATATGGAGAGAGACTCGTCTTTGAATACATCTCTGTGGCTGACATAGCCTGAGGCAAGGCCACACTATGCCATGTCCAACACAGCAACATGGAGACATTGAGCACAAAGGGGCCCAAACACGTACACACACGCATGCACACACACACACACACAAACACACACACACACAAGCCCCCCTGCCCCACACACACAAATCAAATCAATCTTTATGTATGTAGTACATTTCAGACATGGATGAAATGCAAAGCACTTCACAGGATTAAAAATAAAAATAAATATTTACTATACAACAAACATAAGAGGATAAAAAACTATAGAATAACAATAAAAACTGAAAGACTATAAGGCACCCGAAGGAAAAGCAAGTGATTTAAGATCTCTTTTAAATACCATGTCCACAGTTTCGGCCCTCCTCAGGCTCTCTGGCAGGCTTTTCCAGAGGCTGGGGGCATAATAACTAAAGACTGCCTCTCCATGCCTCTTAGTCCACACACACACACAAAAAAGCCATGTTACTGACCATCACTGACCATTTCGAATCCCACCGTACCTTCTCTGCTGTGCAATCCGGTTTCCGAGCTGGTCACAGGTGCACCTCCGCCACGCTCAAGGTACTAAACGATATCATAACCGCCATTGATAAAAGACAGTACTGTGCAGCTGTCTTCATCAACCTGGCCAAGGCTTTCGACTCTGTCAATCACCGCATTCTTATCGGCAGACTCAAACAGCCTTGGTTTCTCAAATGACTGCCTCGCCTGGTTCACCAACTACTTCTCAGATAGAGTTCAGTGTGTCAAATCGGAGGGCCTGTTGTCCTATGGCAGTCTCTATGGGGGTACCACAGGGTTCAAATCTCGGGCCGACTCTTTTCTCTGTATATGTCAATGATGTCGCTCTTGCTGCGGGTGATTCCCTGATCCACCTCTACGCAGACGACACCATTCTGTATACATCTGGCCCTTCTTGGACACTGTGTTAACAAACCTCCAAACGCGCTTCAATGCCATACAACACTCCTTCCGTGGCCTCCAACTGCTCTTAAATGCTAGCAAAACTAAATGCATGCTCTTCAACCGATCGCTGCCAGCACCCGCCCGACTAGCATCACTACTCTGGACGGTTCTGACTTAGAATATGTGGACAACTACAAATACCTAGGTGTCTGGCTAGACTGTTAACTCTGCTTACAGACTCAAATTAAGCATCTTCAATCCAAAATTAAATCTAGAATCGGCTTCCTATTTCGCAACAAAGCCTCCTTCACTCACGTTGCCAAACGTACCCTCGTAAAACTGACTATCCTACCGGTCCTCAACTTCGGCGAAGTCATTTACAAAATAGCCTCCAACACTCTATCACAGTGCCATCTGTTTTGTCACCAAAGCCCCATATACCATCCACCACTGCGACCTGTATGCTCTCGTCGGCTGGTCCTTGCTACATATTCATTGCCAAACCCACTGGTTCCAGGTCATCTATAAATAAGTATTTGCTAGGTAAAACTCCACCTTATCTCAACGCACTGGTCACTATAGCAACACCCACCCATAGCACATGCTCCAGCAGGTATATCTCTGTCACGGCCTGACCATAGAGAGCCCTCGGTTCTCTATGGTGTTTAGGTCAGAGCGTGACTAGTGGGGTGTTCTAGTCATTGTATTTCTATGTTGGTGGTTTTGTATGGTTCCCAATTAGAGGCAGCTGGTAATCGTTGCCTCTAATTGGGGATCATATTTAGGTAGCCATTTTTCCCACCTGTGTTTGTGAGATATTGTTTTGTGTTTGGCCACTCTACCATAAAGGCCTGATTAGTGGAGTGCTGCAGAGATGGTTGTCCTTCTGGAAGGTTCTCCCATCTCCACAGAGGAACTCCAGAGCTCTGTCAGAGTGACTATCAGGTTCTTGGTAACCTCCCTGCCGAAGGCCCTTCTCCCCAGATTGCTCAGTTTGGCTGGGCGGCCAGCTCTACGAAAAGTCTTGGAGGTTCCAAACTTTTTCCATTTAAGATTGATGGAGGCCACTGTGTTCTTGGGGACCTTGAATGCTGCATAAATGTTTTAGTACTCTTCCCCAATCTGTGCCTCGACACAATCCTGTCTCGGACCTCTATGGACAATTCCTTCGACCTCATGGCTTGGGTTTTGCGCTGACATGCACTGTCAACTATGGGACCTTATATAGACAGGTATAGACTCCAATTTGCTTACCGCCCCAATAGGTCCACAGACAACGCAATCACACTGCCCTAACCCATCTGGACAAGAGGAATACCTAAGTAAGAATGCTGTTCATCGACTACAGCTCAGCATTTAACACCATAGTACCCTCCAAACTCGTCATTAAGCTCGAAACACTGGGTCCTGACCCCGCCCTGTGCAACTGGGTCCTGGACTTCACAACATCCCTACCCCGCTGATCCTCAACACTGGGGCCCCACAAGGGTGTGTTCTCAGCCCTCTCCTGTACTCCCTGTTCACCCATGACTGCGTGGCCATGCACACCTCCAACTCAATCATCAAGTTTGCAGACGATACTACAGCTTGATTACCAAGAACGATGAGATGGCCTACAGGGAGGAGGTGAGGGCCCTTGGAGTGTGCTGTCAGGAAAATAACCTCACACTCAACGTCAACAAAACAAAGGAGATGATCGTGGACTTCAGGAAACAGCAGAGGGAGCACCCCCCTATCCACATCGACGGGACAGTAGTGGAGAAGGTGGAAAGTTTTAAGTTCCTCGGCGTACACATCACGGACAAACTGAATTGGTCCACCCACACAGACAGCGTGGTGAAGAAGGCGCAACAGCGCCTCTTCAACCTCAGGAGGCTGAAGAAATTCAGCTTGTCACCAAAATCACTCACAAACTTTTACAGATGCACAATCGAGAGCATCCTGTTATATCACCGCCTGGTAAGGTAAGGCAACTGCTCCGCTCACAACCGTAAGGCTCTCCAGAGGGTAGTGAGGTCTGCACAATGCATCACCGGGGGCAAACTACCTGCCCTCCAGGACACCTACACCACCCGATGTCACAGGAAGGCCAAAAAGATCATCAAGGACAGTAACCACCCGAGCCACTGCCTGTTCACCCCGCTATCATCCAGAAGGCGAGGTCAGTACAGGTGCATCAAAGCAGGGGCCGAGAGACTGAAAAACAGCTTCTATCTCAAGGCCATCAGACTGTTAAACAGCCACCACTAACATTGAGTGGCTGCTGCCAACATACTGACCCAACTCTGGCCACTTTAATAATGGAAAAATGTATGTAATAAATGTATCACTAGTCACTTTAAACTATGCCACTTTATATAATGTTTACTCATCTCATATGTATATACTGTACTCTATACCATCTACTGCATCTTGCCTATGCCGTTCGGCCATCGCTCATCCATATATATTTTGATGTATATATTCTTATTCATTCCTTTACACTTGTGTGTATAAGGTAGTTGTTGTGAAATTGTTAGATTACTTGTTAGATATTACTGAGTGGTCGGAACTAGAAGCACAAGCATTTTGCTACACTCGCATTAACATCTGCTAACCATGTGTATGTGACAAATAATATTTGATTTGATTTGATTTATGTGCCTTTCCAAATCATGTCCAATCAACTGAATTCACCACAGGTGGACTCCAATCAAGTTGTAGAAACATCTCAAGGATGATCAATGGAAACAGGATGAACCTGAGCTCGAGTCTCATAGTGAAGGGTCTGAATAGTTATGTCAATAAGGTATTACTGTTCTTTATCTTTAATACATTTGCAAACATTTCTAAAAACCTGTTTTCGATTTGTAATTATGGGATATTGTGTGTAGATTGCTGAGGACTTTAAAAAAGAAATCCATTTCAGAATAAGGCTGTACCGTACCAAAATGTGGAACAAGTCCCTTTTTGACGGCACTATATAGCTTTCTGTATACAATGAATATACTGTGCTAGGTTGCATGAATATACTGTGCTAGGTTGCATGAATATACTGTGCTAGGTTGCATGAATATACTGTGCTAGGTTGCATGAATATACTGTGCTAGGTTGCATGAATATACTGTGCTAGGTTGCATGAATATACTGTGCTAGGTTGCATGAATATACTGTGCTAGGTTGCATGAATATACTGTGCTAGGTTGCATGAATATACTGTGCTAGGTTGCATGCCTGTCTGTCTTTGCTTTCATCAACATGTTGTATTTGCAGGGCAAGGGTTGTTCCAGACTAAAACGACACTGCTTATACTGAATACTAAGGCTAAATAGGTTAGAATTCTTCTCATAGGGACGGTGAATTCACAAGTGCTGCATGAACCAGTATCCCAAACAATTATTTTAACGGTTCACATTACTGTACTGATGAAAATCTCTAGCTTCTCTAGTTGGAAGTCAACATAGCCATCCCCAAAGACCTGCTACACTAGGTAGCGCAGGAGAGGTATTGCTGGATATCCAACATGATTTACAGTCTTTGCTCAGCGAATTTGGACGTGTGGGTTTTGGAAATTGAAAAATGGCCGCCACAGCTCTTTGCACTTCCCTTTCCCCCAGCTCTCAATCAAACACGCTCCGGCTATAAGCTCTCTTCCAGGGGAAACCATTATACAAAATAAAAAAAGTCATTAGAAATTTCACAATTTCACGCGCCGATGCAGGCGACACGTGTATGGAAGCCTGGCGGTGAACAGAGGGTGGGTGAGATCAGGGGTCCGTGAAGGAACTGCCGTCACCTGCATAAAGGGACTGTGGGTCCGGGGAACAGCCCCAGTGTAACACCTCTCTGCAACGCGCCTCCCATCCCCAGCAGAAATGCAAATTGAAAGGGATGTCAGAGCATCAGGAGAAGGGAATAAAGAAGATAAGCTTTCCCCCTGAGAGAGGCATGAATGAGATCTAGGCTTTACCTGACTTTATTGTGTGGACATCAAAAGAGGTTATAATTAAACCGAGAGTGGCGGGATGTCTGGGGAAAGGGGCCGATGAACCGACTTTCAATCTGTAGGAAGAGCCCGAGCATATTAATTGGCACAGAGTTCGATAAAGACAGTACAGAGATATGAATGGCTGGTAATCTAGTCGATTTTAATTGATTTCATTTTCACTATATAATATCTTCACCTCTGGTCTGTCTGTTGTACATTTTTTGTTGTGAAGCGGGTTGAAATGTGTGAAAATAACTATACAAATGACTATTATAATTATCATCATTATCCTCATAGCAAATGACTAGACAATACAAAGATTTCCAATGTATTTATTGTATATGGTAAATAAATAATGATGCCTGAGATACTGATGCATGGAGATCACTGAAATTATAGTGAATCAAGAGCACTGCATATACTGTACACGGGCCCCCATTCTGTTATATAAAGGCACTCAACACTCCTCCAGCATCATGGGATTCAGTCAGTCTACTTGCTCTGCATGAGCAAAGAGAAGTTGCATATCATAAATCACAAAATGTGAGGACAAAAATGTGTTTATTGTAATATTTCGGTTCATCATTGAGTTACCGTATTTCTGCTGTGATTGGCTGCTCTGTTCACCAAGTGTGGTAAGAAAATGTCAATTCATTGGGTCATATTTTCCAAAATACTGTAGTGTCTCTGACTGAGCCAAACTGTATTTCATTGGCTCTGTTTAATTATCACCCGGGGCTAAATAGTCTTACCCATGATGTGCTTATGATTATTGCCATTTCTCCAAGAAAACACACGACTTTGGCTCAGATTATCAAACAGATCTGTGATATCCAAAGGGCGAAACAAAAAGAAGGGAAAAAACTAGTGACTTTCAAGTGAATTATTAGTTAATTATGTTCCTTTTCAGTTATTAATATAGCATTTGTTCCCTATGCAGGAAAAAAGTGAATCTTAGACTTGTTAACATTTACTGTAGATCACGTCTGTAGCACACGTTCTCTTGTTTATATGCCAACAGAGGCCTTAAATCTGTTCTGTAGATTGCTAAGCTCTCGGTACCTCGAGGCCATTTTCAACAAGGGCCTATTGAGGGCGTGCAGTGTTATTATCCAGTAGTGTTGAACTCACACAGTCCTTGGGGTCACAAATGCCAGAGTCTGACGTCAAAACCGGCATAGTGCCCGATTATAGCACCTAGAGGTATAAGAGATCAAACTAGTCATTTGAAAAACTATGTTGCTGAAAGGGGACAGAGCACCCTCGTGTCCACACAGGATCACCATCGCTGTGACACCCACAACACCCCCCCAGGGCTACAGTATGACCTCTGTGCTCAGCGAAGGGGGGACCTATTGTACATCGTTCAGTGAATCTGATGGATCGCTTTCCAGCTTAACGCCAAACCTTCCGGTTTTCAGGCCGGCACCGGCAAGATTTCATAAGACGCGCCACCCTATACACTGGAACCATAAAACTGACATCCGCAACCAGTTGCTCATAAAAGCAGCCACTTCCACCCCTGAAAGAGAATTATATCTGTGTCAGAGCAGCTTGGATACAAACTGCCGTACAAAGAGCCTCTTATTGCCGTTGAACGCCCGGCTGTGGCAGCTGTGGTGGCAAATGGAGGCTTGGTGGCTGGATGGAGTGCGGTGTCGTCGTACTCTAGCAGGCTCTGGAAAGGTAGCGAGACCAGCAGCAGCCATCTGTTCAAATGATTACTAGCCTGCCTGAGGACAACCACTAAATCATGGACATTTGAGAGGGAATATGTGACTCTGTACCCTTTGTTCCCTACCTCAGGAATAATGGCCCTGTATCACACACCTATGGAGAGCAGCAATGGGCTTGACCTTGCTGCTGACTGCAGTATGACCACTATACAGACAGTTTTGGCCCCTTTGTAGTTTAGTGCTTCCTGCTTGCCAAATGAAACGCAAATGAATCGGGGGTCTATTACATTACAGAACATTTATATAGAATAGAAATGTATGGTGTGGAATAGATAGGGAATCATGTCGACACTATTCATTCTATTTCTGTCTCCAGCAGCATTTCCTGCTGAATATACTGCAGGTTTGGAAGGTTATTCCAAACACAAACAGAAGGAAAACAATTAATTGTGGTGTCTGGGGACTATGTAAACAACCCAGTTCACACCAGCTCAATTATTTATCGCCGTTAAACGCTGCAGATCTCAATCTGAGGCAACTGAGGATCCTGCGGACCCCGAACAATTACAACTGAAAGATCCTGTTTGGTGTTGAAATGCTAATTCATTAGCCACAAGCTAACACTGCCTAATTGGGAACAGCAGTGAAGTTATCAACACAAACAACAGATTGGATGCATGTAACTCTCTGTGGAGAAAAAAAGATTGAAAAGATACCCGTTCAGAGAATTTGTGTTTGCAGATGCAGCTGGTGCCGTGTGGATGTGGATTAAAAATGCTAATGTAAAAATGTGCAGCGACAAGAGAAACCGGTGGATTAGGTTGTGTGTGTGTGTTGGGGTGGGGGGTGGGGGGGGTGTGAAGGGATATAACCAGCCATGCAGTTGGGGGTATGTAGAGGTGATCATTCACGCGCACACACACACTAGCATGTGAGAACAAGTGAGCGTACAGACACACACACATTCTACATCTGTGACTCCATCTGTCACATACACAGTAAGAATCTTCAAGGCTACAGCCCTGTGTACCAACATCACTACGGTGAACAGCAAGCGTCAATCCTCACTTTTTCACTAATCGTCTGGGACATATATTGACATTCCTCATTTGAAAATGTAATCTCTGGGGCATCAACAGGAAATCATGAACTGGAGCAGTTTTTATATTCGTAACTCACCTTGCCATGTCGGCATCCCAAACGACACCCTATTCCCTACATAGTGCACTACTTTTGTTTAGAGCCCATTGGCTGAGTCAAAAGAAGTGCACTATATACGGAAAAGGGTTCCATTTGGGAGGCAGCCCATACCAGTCAGAGCATTCTTAATTGCCCAGCAATGAAATAATTGAATCCAGCTAAAATATTAAAGTGGGCAGACGATAAATTATGCAAGAAATGGATGACCTCACAGATTCTGACATGAGTCAAATGATCAGATGACTTTGTCAGTTTGGACTTTGTGTAAATGAGTGTGAACCCTCGACCTTACATCTCTGTGTAAATGAGTGTGGACCCTCGACCTTACACCGCTGTGTAAATGAGTGTGGACCCTCGACCTTACACCGCAGTGTAAATGAGTGTGGACCCTCGACCTTACACTGCTGGGTAAATGAGTGTGGACCCTCGACCTTACACCTCTGTGTAAATGAGTGTGGACCCTCGACCTTACACCGCTGTGTAAATGAGTGTGGACCCTCGACCTTACACCGCTGTGTAAATGAGTGTGGACCCTCGACCTTACACCGCTGTGTAAATGAGTGTGGACCCTCAACATTACACCGCTGTGTAAATGAGTGTGGACCCTCGACCTTACACCGCTGTGTAAATGAGTGTGAACCCTCGACCTTACATCTCTGTGTAAATGAGTGTGGACCCTCGACCTTACACCGCTGTGTAAATGAGTGTGGACCCTCGACCTTACACCGCAGTGTAAATGAGTGTGGACCCTCGACCTTACACTGCTGGGTAAATGAGTGTGGACCCTCGACCTTACACCTCTGTGTAAATGAGTGTGGACCCTCGACCTTACACCGCTGTGTAAATGAGTGTGGACCCTCGACCTTACACCGCTGTGTAAATGAGTGTGGACCCTCGACCTTACACCGCTGTGTAAATGAGTGTGGACCCTCAACATTACACCGCTGTGTAAATGAGTGTGGACCCTCGACCTTACACCGCTGTGTAAATGAGTGTGGACCCTCGACCTTACACCGCTGTGTAAATGAGTGTGGACCCTCGACCTTACACCGCTGTGTAAATGAGTGTGGACCCTCGACCTTACACTGCTGGGTAAATGAGTGTGGACCCTCGACCTTACACCGCTGTGTAAATGAGTGTGGACCCTCGACCTTACACCGCTGTGTAAATGAGTGTGGACCCTCGACCTTACACCGCTGTGTAAATGAGTGTGGACCCTCGACCTTACACCGCTGTGAAAATGAGTGTGGACCCTCGACCTTACACCGCTGTGTAAATGAGTGTGGACCCTCGACCTTACACCGCTGTGTAAATGAGTGTGGACCCTCGACCTTACACCTCTGTGTAAATGAGTGTGGACCCTCGACCTTACACCGCTGTGTAAATGAGTGTGGACCCTCGACCTTACACCTCTGTGTAAATGAGTGTGGACCCTCGACCTTACACCGCAGTGTAAATGAGTGTGGACCCTCAACATTACATCTCTGCTCAAATGCCCACCCAACAACAACCATCAACAACATCAAATCTAAAGGATTTAACAAAGCATTAAACAAATTCTTTGCAGAGTCATCTGCTGTATCCACAGTGTTGTCCATCAATCTCCTGGAGCCCACTGGTAGAGCACAGTGAGGGGGAGGTCATTGGTATGCATGGGATGTTGGAGGGATTTCCATGTTGATCAGAGTGCTGTGGAGGCAGTCCGGTGCTCCAGAACCTGTATCCACAATCAATATGCTGATCCCATCCAAATGGATTCCTTCCTCGCCTTTCTTCCCCCGCTAAACAGATACAAACATGCGCACACACACACAGACACACCCCCTAAAGAGTCAGCCCCAGTCCCAAACTCACAATCAAATATAAAAACACACACCCTCATACAACTCACTCTCAGGCTTCATCTGAGGGTACGCACAGACACACTACACTCTATACACACACACATATACTGTATAATACACACTACACACACACACACACCTCAGCGGGAAACTGACAGTCCTCTAAACCCCAGGCCTGTTAGGACTAGGTGTGAAGGAGATAGCTTGTAAACAGCGACAGAGGAGAAATGATTGGGTGACTCATCGAAGGCTTTATCCCTGCACGCACCAAACGGACGATGCATGAGAATCCTACGAGAGCTTTGGGAGGTGGATGGAGTGCACTGTATGAGGCAGCCATTAACAAACACCTCATACAGTGCACTCCTTCCACCTCCCAAAGCTCTCGTACGATTCTCATCATGCATCGTCCGTTTGGTGCGTGCAGGGATAAAGCCTTCGATGAGTCGCCCATTCATTTCTCCTCTGTCGCTGTTTACAAGCTATCTGCCATTTTGGATTTCTGGATGAAGAGGCAAGAGGACAGATAAGCTAGGGACAGGTAGCAGGACAGACATTGGGAAGGACATACATACAGCAGCTGTTGGTGCTACATTATAGCATGTTGCTTTTGCATGGTCTGACAAGGGGAACCCTTAAGGGTTTTATAGCTGACATGGTATTACAAGGCCACTTTGGAGCTGATTATGAAACAAAAATGATAGGGAGGGAGGGAGGGAGGGAGGGAGGGAGGGAGGGAGGGAGGGAGGGAGGGAGGGAGGGAGGGAGGGAGGGAGGGAGGGAGAAAGAAAGTAAGTGGCTAAAACTGTTGTCATGACAATGACAGTAAAACAATAATCCCCGGAACTGGTGTAATGATTGACAGTCAGCCTATCATGACATACTGTGTGAGGTCATCTTCATCATGAGTAAAAACAACAACTCTCCTAAATAGTTGATCACCATGGATAATAGAAGATTTTGTCAAGAGAAATAAGTCTAGTGTAAAATAAAAACTTGAAATACACTTGAGCAGGTCCCCTGGGTGGAGGGAGAGAGAATGAGCAAACCCTCTCGTCTCAAGTACGGCTCACCAGCAACAGCGGCTGACGACGGATTGAACGGAGACTGTCAGGATACGTCCCAAATGGCACCCTTTTTGCCTATGTAGTGCACTACTTTTGACCAGGGGTCATAGGCTTCTGATCAAAATTAGGGCACTATGTAGGGAATAGGGCGCCATTTGTGACATAACTATGGTAAAGTATGAGATGAGCTATGATGTCATGTGCCTGTCTTTGTTATTGTGCATATATTATACATATTATACATATTACATAAATACTTTTTGATTTATGCATACGTGTGTGTATACCAGTGGAGGCTGTTGCGGGCAGGACGGCTCATAATAATGGCTGGAATGGAGTCAATGGAATGGTATCAAACCTGGTTTCCATGTGGTTGATCCCATTCCATTGACTCCATTCCAGCCATTACTATGAGCCATCTTCCCCTCAGCAGCCTCCACTGGAGTATAGATGATGTTATGTATTATAGCTGACGCCTGTACCATGTTTGGCCATGATTGTTTTCTCAAAACTCAATGTGAGTGGTCCACAATATAGATATTTTATATTACTGTATCATGGTGGAGTAACACTTAAATACACTGTTCTAACTCTACGGCAATGTTATCTTCTTCCACAGGGGTGTGGCTTCAAGCCCTGGAAAAGGGAGAAGGGGAGACGAGCAGAGCACCCAGTCAGAACAACTGATCTGGTCCTTTTTACCTCGCCTTATCTAATGACATCACTGATGCTCATGGAGCTGGGTGTCCATGTGTAAAGTATGATTCAGTTCCAAATCACTTTGGTGTTGAGGTGAAGAATTATCAACTGACTGACTCACACTTAAAACTTGCCATTACCCTGGTCCCAGATCAGTTTGTGCGTGCTAATTCTGTGGTCATATAAATCAAATCAAATCAAATTTTATTTGTCACATACACATGGTTAGCAGATGTTAATGCGAGTATAGCGAAATGCTTGTGCTTCTAGTTCCGACAATGCAGTAATAACCAACAAGTAATCTAACTAACAATACCAAAACTACTGTCTTATACACAGTGTAAGGGGATAAAGAATATGTACATAAGGATATATGAATGAGTGATGGTACAGAGCAGCATAGGCAGGATACAGTAGATGTTATCGAGTACAGTATATACATGAGGTGAGTATGTAAACAAAGTGGCATAGTTAAAGTGGCTAGTGATACATGTATTACATAAGGATATATATACCAAACGTGACAATGACTGCCATGTACTCACCTTACGGCAGCATTCTTAGACTATATCTGTACAGAATCTTGAGACATTGTTAGCCACGTACCAATGAAGAAGCTAATCACTACATGGCCCGCTGCTGTTCTCGTCTTTTCCGTTATCTGGGCATTGAAGTGTTTGGTCTGCATCCCAAATGGCACCCGAGTCACGATTTAGTGCACTACTTTTGACCTGGGTGCCATTCGGGATGCAGCCACGGACTTCATTAGAACTTTGAGAGCAATCCCTGTGGACCTCCACTGCTAGCCCTTAGCTTCAGCCGCTAAAGCTAGGGAAATGGTAATTACCTTCTCATCCGCGTTTAGTATTCAGGAGCCACGCCGCACATTCTTGGCCTCCGTGTCTCTCCCGGTCTCTGTCTCTCCACTGAGCCCTCACTTACCTGCTCTGCCTGAGCAATATAGAAGTTAGTACAGCTCTTTCTTCCCCCAAACACATGACATTCTAGAAGTACATGACATTCTAGAAGCATAGAACTTTCTAGAAGAACATAACATTCTAGATACACAGAACATCTAGAAGAACATAACATTGTAGATACACACAACATTCTAGAAGCACACAACATTCTAGAAGCACACAACGTTCTAGAAGAACATAACATTCTAGATACACAGAACGTCTAGAAGCACAGAACGTCTAGAAGCACATAACATTGTAGATACACAGAGCATTCTTGAAGCACATAACATTATAGATACACAGAACGTTCTAGGTACACAGAACATTCTAGAGGCACCTTCTATCTGCATGGCTGTCCCAATTATCTCCCCTTCCTCCCAAAGTGTGCACTTGTTTCAGATTTGTAAGAAGTAGTGAATGAGTATACACTTCAGGACAAAGGAGATGTTATCAGGACGCACCCTCTCAATAGCTCAAGCCATTTCCCTTCCACAAGGCCTGGGACGTGTCTCAATAGTCTAACATCACTTTTCTTTTCCTCCAGTGATCTGACGGGACATGACAGGTGAAAGCCCCATGGTGGAAATCCATCTGTCCAGTCCTTTCACCTATCAGTGGCATGAAGGAAACAAGAGAGGCACCATGCTATGAGCCATGTTTTATTTTTATTTTTTTAACGTATTGCTTTATTTATTTATTTTTAAAAAATGTAAAAATATTTTTTATTATTTTTTATTGTAAGATAGCAGTTCTGCTTCTTAGCCATTTCTTTTAACAAGCATTTCGCTACACCCGTAATAACATCTTCTAAATATGTGTTTGTGACCAATCAAATTTGATTTCTAGAGTATCGAGATACAGCCCAGGTCAAAGTAGTTGGTAAAATAGGAGTCCTCTGCACGTGCCTGTCTAAAAAAGGAAACTCATCATATCCCCTAAAGTCTATGTAGACCTACAGTCATCACAGAGGTCATCACAGAGGTGACATTGAAGACAATGTGAGCTGTTCAGAATTGAGAGAGCTCCCATTGTGTCGAAGGCCATTTAATTTCCTATGTGTCATCCTCTGAGCACTTTTTAATTATCTGGTTGACAACATAATTTATCAGCGAAGACAACAGCCTCGGAAAATACACACAACACACTGTAATAACGCGTGGGAGATCAATTAATGCTATTGTCCCATTAATTCAATAGATTGTCTGTTCAGTGCTCTAGCTCAGAGAGCTGAAAGACAGTGGCTTCGTCCCAAATGGCATCCTATTCCCTTTATAGTGCACTACTTTCGACCAGGACCAATAGGACTCAAGGCCTCTGGTCATAAGTAGTGCACATTCTAAGGAATATGGTGCCATTTAAGACGCAAACAGTGGCAACAGTTCAGGAGGGATGGCAGTGAGGAGGAGCCGAAGCAGGAACATCAAGATGGCTCTAAAAGAAGAAATAGAGACTGTCGCCTCAAATCCTACGCTTGCTGTGTCAAAGCCCTGTTGCATTGTGGATGGGGTTTGGGGACAAAGTCACAGTTCTGTTTTCGTTCTAGCGTCCTTTGGGCAACAAGTAGCTCAAGTCCCAATTGGATAAAACACATAGTTAGTTAGCAGCTAGAGCAAGAAATCAGGGTAGAAAGTAAATAAGAAAAATGTATGAACCAGTGTGTGTGTAACTATCTCTGTCTGTCTCTCTGCCTGTCTCTCTGCCTGTCTCTCTGTCTGTCTCTCTGCCTGTCTCTCTGCCTGTCTCTCTGTCTGTCTCTGTCTGTCTCTCTGCCTGTCTCTCTGCCTGCCTGTCTGTCTGTCTGTCTGTCTGTCTGTCTGTCTGTCTGTCTGTCTGTCTGTCTGTCTGTCTGTCTGTCTGTCTGTCTGTCTGTCTGTCTGTCTGTCTGCCTGTCTGTCTGAATGTCTGCCTGTCTCTTTGCCTGTCTCTCTGCATTTCTGTCTTTCTACCTACCTACCTGTCTACCTATCTATCTGCTTGCCTGCCTATCTGTCTGTCTGCATGTCTGTCTTTTTGTCTGTCTACCTGTCTACCTGTCTATTTGCCTGCCTATCTGTCTGTCTTTTTGTCTGTCTACCTGTCTACCTGTCTATTTGCCTGCCTGCCTGCCTGCCTGCCTGCCTGCCTGCCTGCCTGCCTGCCTGCCTGCCTGCCTGCCTGCCTGCCTGCCTGCCTGCCTGCCTGCCTGCCTGCCTGCCTGCCTGCCTGCCTGCCTGCCTGCCTGCCTGCCTGCCTGCCTGCCTGCCTGCCTGCCTGCCTGCCTGCCTGCCTGCCTGCCTGCCTGCCTGCCTGCCTGCCTGCCTGCCTGCCTGCCTGCCTGCCTGCCTGCCTGCCTGCCTGCCTGCCTGCCTGCCTGCCTGCCTGCCTGCCTGCCTGCCTGCCT